>NC_061101.1:51701563-51724063 GCF_015104395.2 Macrobrachium nipponense
ACCTTTAAAAATTTCTTCGTTAAAGAATTATCTTTTATCTATAATAATAAAATCCAAACGGGTCTAATCTTGTTTGTCCTCCCCTGATAGACAGCAGGGGACACAGGACACAGCCACCCAATCATTGCAAACGGGTTTGTTTGTCAGCCCAGGGATGGTAGAGAAGACATCCACCCCCTCCTGCAAACCTGGTCGTCCACTCCAGCAGTAAGGACACCTTAAGCAGTAAGGACACCTAACGAATAATCATACGCCGGTTTTATTAAAATGTGTCTACCAGTTCTCGGGATCTCATTCTAACGTGTAAAAACGTGTAAACTTCAAATGCCTACATGTATTATCTGAAATGAATTACCCGAATGACTTTCGCAAAAGTAAAGCTTATTACTGTTTGTTACGATTTTTCTGACGAAGAACTAGTCAAATAAAAAAATAAAAAATTCAGCGTGATGCTATGACCAAAATTATATGCCAAACGTAACTAATATCTACTTTATTCTCATAGACATAAATGGAAATGTGTACAAATCTAAATCACAATCTAACTGCCTAATTAAATTTTGCTATTTATCAAGCTGATATTTTTCCCAACATAAATAAATCTTCCAGCGACGATTCACAGTTTCAATGTTGTTGAAGAATATTTCTCTCTCTCTCTCTCTCTCTCTCTCTCTCTCTCTCTCTCTCTCTCTCTCTCTCTCTCTCTCTCTCTGTGCGTGTGTGTGTGTGTATTTCTAGGCTCCTACTGACGAATCTTCTGCTTCACTAGTTACAAGACCAGGCTATTTAAGAAAAGGGTTTAAGCACTGCAAACTTATATATTACTGATAACTGAAACACAAGACAAAAAATAAACAAGCAAAAATTGCCCCGAAGACAGCGTATAATGCTGTATGAAACTCTAAGCCGGCTATAGTGGTCTGGCCGGTGTTGTTGCGGTGCCAGACGCACAATCATGACTAACTTTAACCTTGAATATTATAAAAAAAACTACTGAGGCTAGAGGGCTGCAATTCGATATGTTTGTTGATTGGAGGGTGGATGGTCAACATACCAATTTGCAGCCCTCTAGCCTCAGTTGTTTTTAAGATCTAAGAGCGACCAGAAAAAGTGCAGACGGGCGGACAAATAGCCACCTCTTTAATAGTTTTCTTTTACAGAAAACTAAAACCTGCATTTTGAGAGCATGGCTATAGAAATACCTGACGGACGAAATGATGAAGACCCCATTATGATTCTTGTAGAAGTTGATAACTACGACGATTTTTTCAAAGGTGCACTTGGTAAAGACTCCATCTTTCTTACAACGATATAACCTTGTCCTAAGTAATGTCAGACTAAAAACATACAATGTGTGAATGGCACACTGACGAATAGACAGATGGACACACAAACGGACCATCTCCTTTGCAAATCTTGGTATTATGGGCTACCGACGTACCAAATTTGGCTGAAAGCTCTTCAGCCATGCAAAATGGCCTGCAATAACATGGCGACGGCATGGGACAAGCATATGAAAGGGACAATAAGACGACAATCTCCCTCCAAGCACATCTTAAGACAGACGGACAGAATTGCGATGACAAGGTACGCACGTCAGAGATCCCGACTGGTTGGTAAATGGACAGACATACGACTGTCTCCTTTATGCCTATACGCGTATAATAAGTTTGTATTTATACCAAGTTTGACAGAACGTCCTTAAACCGTATAGTATAACAGACACAGAGAGAGAGAGATTCTCTGATTGACAATCGCTTTGATAGACAAAAGACAGGCGCACGGACAGAGTAAAAAAAAATAAAAACTAGTCTTCCAAATTTTGACGGTTTAGGAGTAATAATCTACCATGCCATAATCCATCAAAAACTGGTGAAATAATAAAAAAAATAAACATTAAAAATAAACACACATGAATGGTAACAAGAGTAAAACCCAACAGGAAAATTGATGCTCTTCCTCTTGAATAAAACAGCCAGAAGAAAAATAGGTTCGTCGACCGTCAGGCAAAATAAAAGTCAAACGTCCTCCATCCAGTGGAATTTCCTTTAAAAGACTCGCTTACCGATCGACACTGGAAATATTCGAGATAAGTTTACTTAAAGGTTAAAAAGCACAGCACCAATAGCATTTCCTTTGAAGATAAAATTCGTGGATCGGTACAACGAGTGAAACAATGCGACGCCTAACGTCTCAACTTACCCTTTAAATAATTTGTCTCGAGAGATAAGAAAGTTAATCATTACTCGACTTGAAGAGAGGTAACGTCAGGGAGAATTTGTAAATTGTCAGGAAGCTTCACCGTGATAAAATAATCTTTTGACTGATCACTTCGAAGCCACTTAAATAATATGTCACTCAGCAAATGACATAAATGGGGTTATACCAAGTTTAATGCTTTTGTAAGCAACCTATATACACACACACACACGCACAAACAAATAGGTCATATTTTGTCGCCAACGTTGAAAAGTTAGTTGCCGACCAACAGATGAATTTGACTATGAAAACCATTTCCACTTGCAAGTAATACCCTATAAAGGAAGACGGAATTAAAAATAAGATGGAATTAAACACCTAAACAATAAGTCAACCGATATGTAGAATCAATATTGAGAAAATACCTTGACGATGGATAAAATTGGTCATTTCATTCCTCTAAACTTTAACTGGATTTGGGTAAAAGGTTAGATCGTTTTACAATTCTAAGATAAGCATCTACTACTATAATCAAGTACAAGTATATATGAAAGTCATCTAATAAATAAAAAGCATGACAGTTACAAATATATGTGTGAGTATATACACATGAGGCTCAGGTATGAAGAAAATGCAGTCAAGCTCTCTACTCACCTACTCTCTTACAGCTCGTTCGGTTTGCCCCAGGTCCCTCAGTGTGAAGCCCCTCTAATGTCTACCAGAGAACTGCTAATGCATCTTTCGGTACATTTTGCATCTTCCAATCTTGGATGGTTTGGGATGCAGCTTAGATATTTGTCGAGCTTATTCTTAAACACATCTACGCTCACTTCTGATATGTTCCTCAGATGAGCTGGCAACGCATTGAATAGATGCTGCATTGTCGATGCTGGTGCGTAGTGGATTGATGTCCTGTGTGCTTTCCTTAGCTTTTCTGGTATAGTTTTGGGCACTATTAATCTACCTCTGCTCGATATTTTTAACTCCATGATGTTTTCGGTAATTCCTTCTAACTGTTTCCATGCCTGTATTACCATGTAGCCTTCTCTTCTTCTTTCTAGACTATATAATTATAAAAATTGCTCTCTTTCCCAGTAGTCAAGGTCCTTAACTTCTTCTATTTGAGCTGTAAAGGACCTTTGTACACTCTATTTGTGCAATATCCTTGGGTAGTGTGGTACCATATCATATTGCAATATTCAAGCGGACCAAGTACATACGTTCTATAAAGCATAATCATGTGTCCAGCTTTTCTTGTTTTGACGTGCCGTAACAACATTCCCATTTTTGCTTTGCGTTTTGCCAATAGTATTGGTATTTGATCATTGCATGGCATTTTCCTATTCAACATCACACCAAGGTCTTTAACTGCTTCCTTATTTGTGATTGTTTCGTTATTAGGTCCCCTATATGCATAGCATTCCTTCTTTATCTCCATAATTTATTGATTCGAATTTATCAGTTAAATACTATCCAATTTACCTCTGCCTATTCATATATTTTGTTTAGGTTTCTTTGCAGCGAGTTCCTATCTTCATCACAAGTAATTTCTCTACTTATTCTTGGCTCACCAGCGAAACTACTTACTACCGAGTCCTTAGCATTACTGTCTATGTCTGCAATCATAATAAAAAAACAGCAATGCAGCTAACACCGTACCTTGTGGCACACTGGATATTACCTTAGCTTCATCCGATTTCTCATCATTTGCAATCACTATCTGTTTTTTGTTTCATAAAAATTCTTTTATTCATCGTCCTACTCTGCCCACAATATTATGTTTTCTAATTTTCTTCACTAATATGTTATGGTCTATCTTATCAAAAGTTTTTTGCAAAGTCTAGATAAACCACATCAGTTTCTTTTCCATTCATCATATTTCTATATATGTATATATGTTCTCATGGTGGACTAACAGTTGGGTTTGTGTACTTTTTTCAGGTACAAAACCATGTTGTCCTACATTAAAAAAATTATTTTTCGTTAAATGTTTCATTATATTTTTCTTCATTACCCTTTCATACACTTTCATAATATGTGATGTTAGACTCACAGGCCTATAATTACTTGCCTCTAGTCTTGATCCACTTTTCAAAATAGGGGTAATATATGCTAATTTATTTTCATCATAAATCTTGCCTGTATCTACACTTTGTCTTGATAATATTGTGAGTGGCTTTGCGATAGAATGAACTACTTTCTTTAACAAAATGGCAGGGACACCATCTGGTCCGGCTGATGATCCATTTCTAATTTCAATAATAGCCTGCACAATATCGGCTTCATTAATATCTATGTCCGATAAATATTCACTATTTTCATCTCTTATTTCTATATCATTACCTTCATTATCAATTCTAGGGGTAAATTCTCTCTTATATCTTTCTGACAATATGTTGCATATTTCCTTTTTCTCATTTGTTAATTGCCTTTTATTTCTTAGAGGACCTATTTCTACTCTTCTTTTATTCATCTTTTTCGCATATGAGTACAATATTTTTGGGTTTTGCTTGATATTTTCTAGGGCCTTTTCTTCTAAGTCCCGTTTTTCATTTTCTTTTGATTGTATAATCTTTTGTTCTGCATTTTCTATCTTACTTTTTAGTTCCATCACTTTCCATGCATTCTTTTCTTTTGCAAGACCTTTTTTTCCACTTTCTGATTTTCTGGAACAAGCTCCTTCTGTCTCTTGGTATACATGACTGATGGTTGCTTTTCTTCGTTATATACTTATCCACTATTTTTTCTAATATTCTATATAATATATCCATGTTTACCTGTATATCAT
The DNA here is from genome assembly GCF_015104395.2 of Macrobrachium nipponense. NCBI lineage: Eukaryota > Metazoa > Arthropoda > Malacostraca > Decapoda > Palaemonidae > Macrobrachium > Macrobrachium nipponense. The sequence goes on from NC_061101.1 coordinate 51,706,551, forward strand.
CACTTACGAATATGTTTTCCCAGTCTTTGTTTAATTCTTCATTTATTTCTGACCATTTTATATTCTTACTATAGAAATTGTATATTCCATATCCTTCCCACTTTTTCATCTCCTGCATATCTCTGTTTTCACTTGCTTTGGAACGGACTGTTAATTCTATGACATTATATTCTGAAATACTCATATTATACACTATTATTTCTTTAACATAATTCACCTCGTTCATAAATACTAGGTCTAAAATATTATACTTTCTTGTTGGCAGGTGATTTATTTGCTGAATGTTGTGTTCTATTAGCATATCTAATAGCTTTTCAAGTTGCGTCTTATCTTCTGCACTACTATCACTGTCTTTTTTATATGTATAAATACAACCACAATCTCCTATTCGTTCTTTCCAATCTACGAAAGGAAAGTTAAAGTCTCCGGATAGGAGTATAGTCCAGTCTTTGTGATTTCTACATATATCATCCAATTTTTCTATTATTATGTCAAACTCTTTAATATCAGGGGGTCTGCATATTACGATGTTCACTAATTTTTCAGATTCAAATTCTGCCGCTATTAATTCACATTCTGTGTTACTATATTTCTCACATATTTTTCCTTGATTTATGTCTCTCCCATATAGCGGGGTTCCCCCTTGATCATCAGAGAGAGAGAGAGAGAGAGAGAGAGAGAGAGAGAGAGAGAGAGAGAGAGAGAGATTCGGCGTCATGGAATACGATTGAGACCACAATAGAGTCAAGCATGAGAGAGCCACTGGAGGACGTCCCGAATACTAATAAGAGCAGCCACAGCTGGTTGGCCCCAGATGGCAATCACGAAATGCATTCTCTTTTATTTTTTTTTTATTCTTTCTTATTTTATTTATTTTTGTCATTCCCTTTCAGATTCCCAAATCGGGATGTACCCGAAAAAGAAATTAATGTACCAATTTCTTTAAGGTTGATGAAACCACTCATGGATGGATATCTGGCGTCTTCATCAGGGAGGCTGTTTCTCTCTCTCTCTCTCTCTCTCTCTCTCTCTCTCTCTCTCTCTCTCAAGCATGCAAACGCACACGTACAAAGTTAACCGTTCTGGTTGAGAGACATCGGGACAAACAGATGATTCGAAGTGGATCGAAAGCGACCACGAGAACAAATGCAATCATAATTCTCATCTGGCGAGTGGCCTTTTGATTAGAGAGCTCGCAAATAAATCCTTCATTACGAGAGCAAGGCAGCGGGACAAGAAGAAGAAAAGATAGCTCGTACAAGCGTAACAGAGATGAAAAAAACGGCTGGGGGGGAGGGAGGGTGTTTTTCAAAAGAGGATGACGAGGTGTTCACAATGACAATTATAAGAGAAAATAAGACAAGAAATAAATCTATTTTTCGAAAGTGAACAGAACAGGGTATACAGACCGACACAAACCATAGAGCAAACGTGCGCTAGTGAGTTTCTATATATTTTTATTTTCCATTACGTAAATGAACAGAGCAAAGGTTCATATTTCCCCCATAAACAACAGCACATGCGTGAACTTTCCCTACAGTCGATGAGGTTTTAAATCATTTCCAGAGAACCGGGATATATATATATATATATATATATATAATAGTATATATATAGATATTATATATATATATATATATATATATATATATATATATATATATATGTATATATATATTATATATATATATATATATATATATATATAAATATATATATATATATGTAGAATCTACCGGTCATTTTTTACCAGATACATACGAAATTGTAATAGTCACAATGTCCTCTTAACTTCTCAAATTCTTTGCTCTTATTTTGAAGCCCAAAGATTTGTACTGACAAAAGTACAAAAAAGAAAGAGCAAAGAATTTGAAAAGTTAAGAGGGCATTGTGGCTATTACAATTTCACACACACACACACACACACACACACACATATATATATATATATATATGTATATATATATATATATATATATATATATGTATATATATATATATATATGTATAATGAATGTTTGTAAATAGTACGTGTGTATAAAACTTGGAGGCAACATGGATAGCCTACGGTAGCCTAGTTCAGAACGCATGAACCATCTTTCCTCTATGGAAGTGAAGTGTGTAGGTTGAATAGGGGTGAAAGAAAGCCATGGAACATGTTAAGATTAACTGCTTGCTTAGTATTTGAAATGTAAGGAGGACTGAGCGGGTGAGGAATGTGCACAGGAAGGATCAGAGAATTTTAAGATGGTCCGGTCATGCGGAAAGAATGGAAGATAGCAGGTTAGTGAAAAGACTATACAATTCGGAAGTGCTACGAAGAAGAATATGAAGGGCTAGGGAGGGATGGAAAGACGTAATGAAAAAGATGCAGCGGAGAAAAGGTTCACCATTCACCAAGCAAGAAAGTACGTGTAAGACAGAGGTGAGAGGCGCAATGGGTGTGTGTGTGTGTGTGTGTGTGTTGGGGCGGGGGGTGGGGGAGTCTGATGTACTTCTGGCGAGCCTTCTGTGTAAGTTAGTGCTATGGAAGATATCTGCACAGAGGGTTAATCAACAATTTAGCAGTTCAAGTATAGATGTGGCAATGATTATTAAAAGTATTTTTTTTCTTTGAAACCATCACCAGCTGGGGGAAACGAACAGCCAAATATTGAGGAGAAAATTGTATATTGTATTATATAAAGGTTTCGGGCAACTGAAATATTTGGAAGATTCCTAATAATAACCAACATACTTGAGATGTTTCTTCCAGCCAACAGATACACGCATATAACAATGCATAAATGCGCAGGTCAATAAGCACTTATTTTCTCTCTCACCTTCCTTCGTTACACTGACATTTGCAGATATGTTTGCCAGTACACACTTTAAAGATTGGAGTGTAAAGCAATTTATGCCAATTAAAGATAATGTTAACTTATAATGTTTTTATTTCATAACTGACGCCAAATTGTATCAAATGCCCTTCTCGTGCTCTACATTCTAACTAGATTATAAATGTACTACTAATCTTTGTTTACCTCAGTTTACAGTCTCTTCCATAATTAATTTTATGCTAATAAGAGATATCACTTCAGAATATCCTCTCATACTGTGCACATGCACTTGAAGTGTGACTTGAAACGTAACAAGAGAAACATATCTCCAATATTAATCAAAATTTTGTCTTAACTTCTACATTCTCTATATTTACGAAAATGATTTATGTAATCATAAAACAAAACTACTGGATTTTGAAAAGCTGACACTGACATATCTTTAGTTATCGAAATTAGAATTTATGGTCAACTTTTTTAATATTCTTAAGTTGCACTCAAAGTCCGCACAAAATTAAACTGCCTAGTACCTGATTCAGACGTAACTTCACTCATCCTTTAACCGTTGCAGAACAGCTATTTTATATGAAGTTGTCAAGATGACATGCCACACATTAAACACAATGAAACCAACTGCAACTGGTTTATTGTTAAATCTGTAAATGAAAGTTAAATTCTCAATTCGTAACAGACAAAACAGAAAAAAAATAGCCTGATATCAAAATGAACTACTTTAAAAGAAACTACACATCAGGAGGTATTCAAAATACGTTCCAGGTGAATTTATCGAATAATTTATTTAACAGTAAATCCCATTTGACTAATAATTCCGTTAAAATTTGAAAAGAGTGAAGAATATTTACCATCTGCGAGTGCAATTAACACCTATTTTACATTATATAAAGGCGGTTAATTATACCTAATAAGATCGAAAATTTTATTTGATGGGGAAAATTCTGCGCTAAAATATTAATGGGGAAAAATTTGCAAAATTCAAATTCAGCGCAATTCGTAGCAGAGGATTATAAAGTTGAACAATCACAAAATCATGTTAAATTTACCTTAAAAATTCTATTATGCACAAATTTCCTGCAATGGCGTCTATACAGCTCTGACAAACAAACAAACACATACATACATACACACGAATTTCTTGCAATGGCGTCTGTACAGCTGTGACACACAAATTACAATATATATATATATATATATACATATATAAAACAGAAAAATTAAATGGGAAGCGGAGTAGAATATGACGTAGGTAGACCAGTATTTTAGTAATCATTTGTCATTGCGACTAGTTCCAAGGTGGTAACTTACCACCTCGTCGGGCTATTGTGGGGGGGGAGATACAATTCTTTTAAAATGTCTACTAAAGTGCTGATATTTAAATATATATATATATATATATATATATATATATATATATATATATATATATATATATTATATATATGTACACACACACACACACATACATACATATATACACACACACACTACATCCATATATATATATATATATATATATATATATATTATATATATATATATATATATGAATTTTCATCATATCACCATGATTCATATACATACATCGACTACCAATGTCCTTTAATATCCAACTCGCTCTACCTCGGAATTAATATATTTCATATATGTGAAACGAAGGGGAATTTTTTAGTGATAATAATTTCGTCCTCTCGTGGCTCGAACCAGCGCCCAGCGACAGAGGAGATATCAGGACTTCAGTGACTTACTGACTCGACCCACAAGTCACTGAAGTCTTGATTTCTCTTCTGTCCGCTGGGCGTTGGTTCGAACCCACGAGAGGACGAAATTATTACCAACTAAAAAATTCCCCTTCCATTACATATATGAAAATATATTAATTTCCGAGGTAGACCGAATTGGATATTAAAGGACATTTGTAGCTTAATGCATGTATATGAATCACGGTGATGTGATAAAAATTTATTTATATACATTTATATATAATATATATATATATATATATATATATATATATATATATATATATATATATATATATATTTGGTGAAAATTCTGTTACAACAGAATTCCATCTAATAAAAGGAGCCCATAAACGCCTAAATATAGTGAGAAAAGTCTCTCTCTTCAGGTATATTGAATGAGAAAAGTTACAGAGAAGGTGGTATTTTTATACCAAGAGATCCCTCCACAGGTAAGCCAATTTAGGTCACTCCCACTGATAATCTTCCTTTAATCCTCTTAAGCGTTGGTTGAATGAAAACTTTGTCAATGACATCTGAATCCATGCTCCTTTTGAGATGCTCATTACCTGCCTCTGTTTAATCAAGGCCGATTCCATCAATTGACTCTTGTACAGGCAGTTGCTGCTATAAATTATATGTGACAAATTCCAGTTTATTCTGTGGTTATGTTCATTTATATGGTTGAGTTCTGTTTTCCATAACTAATTGAGTAACCTAAATTGGCTTACCTGTGGATGGATCTCTTGGTATAAAATACCACCTTTTCTGTAACTTTTCTGATCCATCTAACTGAAGATGGAGACAGTAGTCTCTGAAATATAGTATTTTTATCTCTATATTTTGGCGTTTTTATGGGCTCCTTTTATTATAACATATATATAATATAATATTATAATTATATATATATATATATATATAAATATTATATATATATATATATAGATAAAATATATATATGTATATTTTTGTGCGTTTGTGTGCATTATATACATGAGAGAAAATAAATATAATTGAGCTTATGTTAAGACGCAATATAATAGCATAGGAAAGTGATTTAGAAAAATTGGGCAAAGCTTCCAGCCCACCATCGAGATTACGACCCCTCACCCCCTACACACACAAACGCGCACACAATCACCCAAGACATTCCGAAGGCAGCAGAAGAGGATCGAATAGCGACTCCTTCCGAGGCGGTTCCGCAGGAACACTAAATCATGAAAGTTAATGAGGTGATGTTTATCGGATACATTTAGGAGCTCTGAACGCTTTAGCGACGGAAAAGGAAAAAGGAAAAAAAAAATTAGATATCGCGAGTGAAAGAGCACGGGGGGGAGGGGTGGGGGAGGGGGGGGGGACGGAAAGTTGGTGTTACTGATGCGCCCTTCCATCTGTGAGCAAATTCCTTTTAATGCAAGGATAAGAACTTGTATTAACCAAAATCTCTCTCTTCTCTCTCTCTCTCTCTCTATCTCTCTCTCTCTCTCTCTCTCTCAAAAGAAATGACGTCGCTTTTCACGCTCATCTTCGATATATCCTGAATGATAGCAACATATTGCAAAAATTTATATTACAGCACATGATGAATATTTGCAGAGATTTATATATATATATATATATATATATATATATATATATATATATATATATATATATATATATATATATTACCATTACACATGTATACGCATTACGATACAAATGTACTTTTAATATCTAATTCACTCTACCTCGGAATTAACATATTTTCATATATGTTAACCGAACGGGAATTTTTTAGTCGATAAGAAATTCGTCGGCTCATGGGCGCGAACCACAGAACTAAAAAATTCGGGACGTACAGTGAAGCACTCTAAACCAGTGGTCGCAAACCAGTGGTCCACGGACCAATGGTGCCGTGAAAAAAATTTGATGGTCCGCAGAAAAACTGGGACATTATTTAAATTTCTATGTTTTCTTAATCATTTTCAGGCAACCCTGATACAAATTGCACAGAAGAGAGGGAACCCAGTGTTATCGATTTAGCATTAAAAAATTGGATCTCGGCTCCAAATAAAAGCAGCTCTCTGTTGTAGTAAAGTCATTGGAGCCAAAAGTCAACAAACTTAGTTCAAACAAGCATGAACAAATATCACACTAAAATGTGTAACAATTCAACTTCACAGTTTCAATTTTTCTATAATAATTAAACTATAACTGTTATATTAAAAGGTGCATTTCATATTACTAAAATAAAAGTTTTCTGACTATTATTATATAAACGTATTTACCTTTTTTTAAGTTTATATTAGCGGTCCGCCAAATTAAAAATTATATATTAGTGGTCCTTGAAGTTCAAAAGGTTGGCGACCGCTGCTCTAAACCGCACGGTTATCACGAGAGGTATAAGTTAACGCCGCCTCTCACCTACAAATCCCTGTCGCGCTCAGGTATTCGTTGTTTTGGAGTCGGCATCAACCCCTACATTATATATATATATATATATATATATATATATATATAATATATATATATATATATTATATATATATATATATATATATATATATATGCAACAAATCTATAAAAAATCTTGCACACATCCCTTCTCACAAAAATATTTTGAATACTACTTTTTTTCACCAATAATTCATTCTTTTTATAAAATTCTCTAGCTGCAAAACTCAACTGTGCTCTAATAATATCTCTGGTGTCGTTTACAGAAAATCTCGTCACTGGTATTTGTTCAAAGTCAAGGGTTCAACCACAAATATAAAAGGGAGAGACTGGACAGCCTCTGATAGCCAAACCAGTTTGTGACGTGCACTGCCTGGCCCCATTGCTATGTGTTGATTATTATGTAAACAATGACGCAACTCAAACAAACTAATATATATACTCAAACAAACTAATGTGTATATTATATATATATATATATATATATATATATATATATATATATATATATATATATATGTGTGTTATACAGTTTTCTGGTAGAGCCTTTCTTCTATCTTCATCAAGTGCTAATTCATTTAATATATATAATTATAAATACATATAATTATATGTGTGTGTGTGTGTGCGCGCGCGCATGTTTATGTCACACCTTCACACCTGGGAGAGTTCTGGATAAACTTTTTAATTCTGGCAAGGAGTCCAAACTACCATGTTTCACGAAGTCACCCTTTGGATGGGGTTGCTACGCCCACAACTTTCCCCACACTAGATGCCACTCACTTCCAGGTACCTGAATCACTGCTTAGGTCAACAATGGCATGACGGATTCTTCTTCAGGAAATGTACCTCATTACTTCAGTTTCCCCCGACAAGAGTCGATCGCTGAACTGTCTCTCATGAGGCGTGGCAGGTAGCTGTTGTTAAAGTGGTAATTCTATTAAGTCTCTTTTTGTTCGCTGACGTCCTTGAAGATTCAGGAAATATCTAATTACACAGGTTCCCATAAAACTCCAATACCCTAAGGAGTCTGGAAAAAAAATAATTTCTTATTTGCGTCGCTCCTGCAGAAGACTTAACAGCCTAAACACCAAAACACCTTTGGTGTTTTCGCTTCATAATATATATATATATATATATATATATATATATATATATATATATATATATATATATATATATATATATATATATATATGAATAACTTGATCACGAAGTATATAAAACATGATGCTATGTATAAATAAAGGTTTTTGCCACGAAGGAAAAAAATAAAAAAGCGAGATAGCCTAGCAGCTTGGCTATCTCGCTTTTTTCATTTTTTTGTCCCTCGAGGCAAAAATCTTTATATATATATATATATATATATATATATATATATATATATATATATATATATATATATATATATATATATATACAATCTTTAACCTCTTTCCTGATTCCGTTGAAATGCAATGGAAGCGCAACAAATGCCTGTAAAGAAACTTATTTTGTACTTATTCAGAGGAATAGGATCAATGTGACTTATTAACCTTATGGAAAAATGCTTTAAATGAAACGTGAATAAACTAATTCAGCTTCAGTTTCAGGAACTTATAAAAGTAAAAACATAAAAAAGCACACGACAGAGAGAGAGAGAGAGAGAGAGAGAGAGAGAGAGATAGAGAGAGAGAGAGAGAGAGAGGCTAAGCTTTTCACGTCAGACGGCAATGGTGCCAAAATTGACACTCAGCTAAACGACATCATAATAGTACAGACAAAAATCGTCGACTTTTGAGCCAACACATTATCTGTCGTTGCACCATCACCATGATCACCTCACCCCCAGGGTTAGCGTTGCCTTCCCGTCTATCTAACCAATGGTCTGTTCGCAATGCTCGTTGACAAGAAAATTACATGAGCTTTCATAAATTGCAAAGTAAGACAGCAGCATAATGAAACACGCACACACTGTGTGTGTGTGTGTGTCTGTGTGTGTATGTGCATGTATATTATTAATATCTATAATATATATATATTATATATATATATATATATATATATATATATATATATCTGGTATAAAGAATCCCAGCAAAACGCCAAAATAGAAGTACTTATATTTTGACGTTTTTATGGGCTCCTGTTATTAGATGGTGGAATTCTGTTGTAACAGAACTTTTTACCAGTCATATATATATATATATATATATATATATATATATATATATATATATATATATATATATATATATATGTATGTATGTATGTATGTGTGTGTAAGTATGTATGCACACGGATGGAAAGACTTGGAAACGACAAATGTTTGTCAAAGAGAGAGAGAGAGAGAGAGAGAGAGAGAGAGAGAGAGAGGATAAATTCATGTAGAGAGCGCATGAATAGCTGTATGAAGAACATGATGAAGATTACTGAGAGTAGCATGGAAAGTGAATAGGTGTTTGCCTAGAAAGAGAGAGAAAGACCACCCTGTGGTAGGGGTGTAAGAATACTACCACCGTAGGTCCTGCGTGTCGTAAAAGGCTACTAAAAGGACAGCTGCCGCCTTGCAGTCTTACTTTTTTAGTAAAAGGCTAGGCCCACCGCCAATAACTGTGGAAACTGCTATCTTGCTGGTGGACTTTTTAGTCAAAGGCGAGGCCCACCGCCACTAACTGTGGTTGATGACAGCAAGGGCAGGCGGTCGTAAAAACCCCTTTGCCAAATAATAAACCATGCCTGATGTTGTAAGGAAAGGCGCATCAGGCAACCGAACCTTATTGTAGGTATAACGGTGGGAAAGAAGAAGGATGTATGTATGTATGTATATACGTTACTTCATCATCAATTTCCGTTATGCTGACAAAGAATAAAAACTGGGGGATATGGACATTTTTACACTCTCAAATTGGGGCTTGGTCAAGGGTGACCTTCGCCCTTAAAAGCGAGTTCCTGACGCCTCCTCATGAATCTACGGAGGTAGGAGGAGACCTGGAGGCTAGGGTGTGGTCATTGTGGCCCGACCTTTCGTAGCCTTGTTCCTGAGCGAACTTCTTCCCTCCGACCGGACTCATCATCTGAGACTCGTCAATCACTCAGGTAATTGTAGGTATCATACAAAGAGATACTGACAGTATACTGATGACCTCTCATGAAATTTATTAATGCAAATGCGCATCGTACTGAGAGAGAGAGAGAGAGAGAGAGAGAGAGAGAGAGAGAGAGAGAGAGAGAGAGAGAGAGAGCAATGAAGATTACGATGATAAATTCGTTATCAACAAAGTAAAACATTTGACTTTAGCCCAATTAGTTTTTCGGTGACAGAGAATTATGATACAGAACTGAATGCAAAACTGCAATACTTAACAAAACTAGAGAGAAAACTAAAGGGTTTAGCAAAAAAGGAAAAAACTCTTGATGCTGTCCGTAATGAAATTCGAGAGAAATTTTATCTATAGCATATGTCAGATATAATTCACTCCTCTTCAGTTTCAGTTATCTGAAACAAACATCTACCAAAGACACTTTTATTGTCATATCTGGGTTGCAATTCCAGCAAACCCTCTTTCTGTATCCTTTAAAGAATAAATCGATAGCAACCTTCACCTCAAATTAGTAAAAAATAAACTCAAATATGAGTAAAAAAAAATATACGGACTTACAAATGTTATAGAATAATAAACGAACTGGCAACATTTTTGCATTTACAATGTACTTGCTAATATTATGTACAACTTCTGTGGTCAACGAGAGGAAAAATGTGGTGTAAGCAGAATAAGGAAACGGATGGTATCGAGAATGAGGTTGTAGGTGAAATACGACAATGTGAAGAATAGAAATGTCAGAATATAATCGTTACTATAGCTTTTAATGAATCAGAATTTATAATACTTTTAAATTGTTTACCGTATAGATAAGTTAATATACAATATCGCACTTGTGCTGCTAATAATGGTCTTGAGAGATTCCTTCCTCTCTCTCTCTCTCTCTCTCTCTCTCTCTCTCTCTCTCTCTCTCTCTCTCTCTCTCTCTCTCAGTTATTGCGCTCCTATGTTTAATATGTAATCTTATTGAGTGAATATGATAGCAGTGCATGTCAACACGTAAGGCCGTTCGGAGAGGGCAGGTAGGGTCAAATTCGAATAAATTCAAATATGAAAAGCCCATTTCTTTATTTCCTATTTATTACTCTAATGGAAATAACTCTCTGCAAGCACAAAGAGAGCCATGAGTAATTTTCCACAAATTCTTGTTACCGGTTAGGCAATTTTGCATGCGCATTTGCATACCCATGCACCGGTATTTCATGTTTGCTTCTATATTTTGAAATACTGATAGATTTCATGGTCTTACAAAGGTTTCGACGCATATTGCCTCAGTAAAATTTCGAATATTGTCCAGTTTTGTGAAAATATGGATGGACTCAGTATGAGCGGTTATCAATGTGCTGCATATTATCTAAAACTAGTAGTTATTTCAGTTGCTAAAGCACATTCCAACGTAAATGTTGTTATATATCAGTAACGGAAAATGAATCAAGTTTATACGTGAAAACTAATTGTTTAAAAAATTGGTGACCACAGAGCTTAAGAAGGATTATAAAATGAGGTTGAAAAGATACAGAAAACGCAAATACTCGAATGCAGACACATTCGGTGATAGACGAGTTAATGAACACCCGATTATGCAGTAAAAAAAAAAAAAAAAAAAAAAAACAAAAAAAAAAAAAAAAAAAAAAAAAAAGGGGGGGGGGGGTGGGGGGGGGGGTGGGGGGGGGGGGGGGGGGGTGGCGGGCCTCAAGTATAATATGCAAACTTCCGTACAAATACGCATATGCATGAGAGCATGTTCATTGCTCAAGATACCGACATGCAGTGAGCCCGAGGAGTTTATCTGAATGTCCAAACCAGAGTCAGTCCAAACAGTGTTGCCATGAGTTGGCCGCTGGAAGAATTCCCTAAGGAAGAGGGCGTGGGGGCGAGGGCGTCCAGATGACCATCACAGAAAAGGTGTGATGTACACGAGCCCCTCCCAGGTTTCGGCCGGACGTCACGGGTTGCTCAACACCACCCATGGCCACGAGGGTAAAGGCCAAAGAACGGAGATGGAAGGAAGCTCTTTTCTACTTTTCGCTTCATTGCCTCCGTCCACACTGCAGCGAGAAATGTAATAGTGAACACGTCGACAATTTATCGCATACATATCACAAACAAGTTGGAATACTGTCCGCAAGAGGAAAACAAATCTTTGGTTAGAACGACCAAAAAAGAAGAAAGCTTTGACGAATGCTGGATAATTAATAGTACGAAGACCTGGTTTGGAACTAGCAATAAGTCGCTGACTTGTATGCAACCTGTTTGTGATGTGTAAGCAATTCGCTCATGCAAAACATCTTAAGTAGTGAGGCAAGAAGATCTAAATTGTGGGGAAGATGGGAAAATGAGGCGTTTGTTCCCTAAATGAATTGATCTCCGTTTTTGCAAAGTGTCATCTGCAGAATCTGTCATATTTTTATATTGCTACAATTATTGTTATTACTGCTATTTGCCATTTTTCATTATTAATGTGATTATAATCAGTATAGTTTTGTTACATTAAATTTTTAACTATTCTCAATTTTATTACGGTTATTACCATTATTTTGATTAACATCTTTTATACTACCTCAGCAAGTGTGGATATTAACAGATTAATAACTTTTTTATCATGCTATCTTTGTAACAAGACTGTGTATGTTATTGTCTATTTTGTATATGGCCTTGAGCTGATAATAAAACTTATTATTATTATCAATATTATTAATCAGCTTGTGACTTGTGTTGATGAAATGTTTCAGTGTGGACACACTCGGAGGAGGAGGAGGAGGAGGAGGAGGAGGAAATGAGGAGAAAACATAATCCATAATCTATCTTCATATGGAGAGTTTGCAGAGCAGTAAATCCAATCATCGTCAAATTCGCGACTGGTATGTTCTCTATCAGCGCATCCGTCATCCAGGCCAATGCTAATCCCTGAGGCAGATAAAAAAAAAAATAAAAAAATTAAAAGATTCCTTGGCTGAGTCATCCGGAGCATTTTCCTCCAAGCACGCCACTGGAGATGACGGTGATGGGTGACACCAGCCAGCCGCGGGTGATTGTTATCTTAGCCACCGTCTTGAGATGACGGGGATATCTCCGGCGTCGCCATTGAGACACTGAGAGATTGGGGGAAAAAAATAATGCCAGTTGTTCGCATGGAATTTCAGACGTAAATCAAATTGAGAGTGAGGGTTGGGGGTGGGGGTGGTGATACGGATAATAAAATAATGGTTTCTGAGGAATTTTTTTTATGCCATTGAGGAATTATGAAATATCCATCATTAGTGTATCAACAAGACGCTTTTCAGAGAAGTTTAAGAATTACATCAAAAAGTAAATTGAGGGAAAAAGTATTCTACCGGTCAATTACTTACCAAAAATTACAAACCTATTAAATAATAACAGAAGGTAACACAAACGAATGAATTCTGTAATGGTAGACTGGCTGATCCAGTTTCCAGTTTCCAGTTTCCAGTTTTTTTACATTAAAAAAAAACCTCTAAGAAATGGAAAACCTGCGCAAATGATTTTTAAAGGAACTAGATAAAATCATACAAAGAAATATATACATAAACATTATACTGTCATTATAGTTCTTCAATGGGGCAAAAATATTATATCGCTCCCATAAAAAAAAAATGTCATAACCTTTTGTTCTTCGAATTCTTGAAATGTTAAGAATCACCAACTCCACTCCCCAAATGACATTGGAGTTCAGTCAGCATTTATGTTTGTATGTACGTAAGTGCCCCCGAAGTATCAAAGAATGAGTATAATCTCGGACAGACAAATGTCACCCGTTGGACGTTACGGTAAGTGTGACCCTAAGGTGACAGTCATGAATGAACGGCCACATGTCGTAAACACGCGAACGTATTCGTGGCCCTGAGCAACTAGGTAAATGTCTGGTTGAATTCAGATCATTACAGTCGCTACAGTTACTCATACGAGAAGGTCAGAATCACTTGCGGCCCTGGCCTTCACTTGCGTGTTTAGCCTTGAACGGATATCAGTTGTTCAAGGCTGAATAAAAATCCCCTCTGACAATGCACTCGCTGATGCCGAACCGAAGGTACGAATCAAGTTCAGTTTTATTTTGGTCAATGGCGTTGATTAAAAAATAAATAAATAAATAAAATAAAAATCATCTCAAGCATAAAAATGAAATGGATGGTGATACAACAAAAGACACATACAAATAAATAAGTTCCCGAGCATACAAACATCATCTGCAAAGGCAGACACAAAAATGATTCTGCGAGGCTGATTTTGTCGCCGGAAGTTGCCGATTGCGAAGCATGTAACCTTAAGATAATGTTTAAACCAACGCACCACGGAAGCGCCTTCCACGCGCGCATATGAATGAAGAAAGGAGACCGAAGGTGTGTGTGGGGTTGGGGGTTGTGGGGGGAGAGGAGGAGGATTGGTATTAGGAAGACCAGGAGAAAGACGACATTAGCGTGGGAAGCTAATTCAAACACGCTTGCTATATTTATCTCTTGCCAGAGACCATCTGATGAGGGAGAGGAGAGAGGGAGGGAGGAGGCTGAAGAAAGCTGGCGGGCTGATGGCAGTGGAGAAGAAGAGGAAAAAGCGGAGTTCGGAAAGATGAGAAGCATAGCATGCTAGCCAGAGGACGGAGGTTTGGTGGGCGGTGTTCCGTCTCGGCAAGAATCAGGAGGTGACACCAGCAGGAGGTGACACCACTCGCTGCTGCCAGAGAGCAGGAGGACGCGATGCCAGGCACAGGGAGTTGCCGATCTTGCCGTCTCAGAGGAGAAGGAATTCTGATAAAGGAGGCCGTCTCACTTACCGCCGCCGCTCGAGAGCTCGTTCTTGCCATTGGCTGGGAGACTAGTATATGTAGGCCACGGAGAGAAAGGACCGAGCTCTGGTCAGGCACCATTCCTTTCCTTCAAGTCCATTTCACTGCCTCGTGAACGACGACGGGTAATCACTGATCTCGGGGGGCAATCATCGTCTCGTCAATGAGCGGGAAGCCTGTCCCCGAATTATGACAGTTCGGTCATGTGAAAGGGGTCTGTATCATCTGGATGGACAAAAAGATAAAAGTTGACTTCATTTGTAAAATACGAAAGTAGCTATTACTGTAAAGCAGAATTTATCATGTATAAAATGTTAATTACACATTAACTTCACTATTCCCTTAATGTCAGTAATTAATCGAGATATTTTCTCACGACATCAGGAGTTCTATTTTTCAATAATAATGGCTACTTTTAAATATTCAAATAAGCAATAAGGAGTCCACACTGACCTAGTATTCAAACAACTTAAGAAGTCATAATTTTCTGGCCTAGTTTTGCAGCTGTGAATTCTATCGGCACTTGAGTACAGTCAGCTTCCCTTCAGATCTTGATGCCACTGCCCGATAGGGTTGAAAAGAAGTGTTTCTGCAGCAATTTCTTAGTGATCATGAGGCTCCTGGCTCTTAGCGAGTCTACTCAATTCCTGTCCTAAATAACTATGGACGAGATGAAGACTTTAAACCGAAAACTAATTCTGCTACTGATTAGACAGAATTATAAAGCCAGTTATGTGGGTGTCCCTCCCCCCCACCGCCCCCACCCCACACAAAAGTCTGAAGATGCATATCCTTAATTTCAAAATTACCACACCAAAATAATGTACAAATCTTCAAACTATGGGTCCCGAGTATGTTAAATCTTTCTTGGATTTGAGGAGTTTGGTTAATTCAGCTCTCAAGTGTTCCTTCGAACGGATCTGTAGTCAGTGTAATTGCCGCTTAAGAGGCCACATATAGGTTACAGGTTTTCCCTCTTTATCTGGGGCTGATTAATATGAATTACTTACAATTACATAACAAGCCCTAACATACTTTCAAGGCTGTATGACAGCTGACGACATTTTCCTTAGCAAAACATCAAATGTCCTTTACGAAGTCGCTACAAAAAGGTAACCTCGAAAAAAAGTTTCCTTGCAAGTGGCCTTCAAATAAGATGGAACGCACCGATGATGCAAAAATTTCCAGCAAAAAAAAAAAAAAAAAAAAAAAAAAAAAAAAAAAAAAACCTGACACATGGCTGATCTAACGAAAAGGTTGACAGGATCCTTTCAAACCCTTATAACCCCCACAGACGTAATAGAGAGGCAATTCATCATCATTTCATTACTTCGTGAATATCTCTTCAGCCTTTTGAATGGCGTCTGCATCACAAGAGCTCTCGGCCTCAAGACTGTCACTACTAGATTGATAATTTAATACTTATGATAAATATTGGAGGTAACTATGGTGCTGGTTAGTTCATTTAGGCGAAACTATTTGAGTCCTTTGGTCCATAGGTGTTTTAGCTATGTCTGCTTGCCTTCATGAGAAGAGAGGCGTTTCCACAAATTCGCAAGCATACACATTATACATATACATACACACACACACACACACACATATATATATATATATAAATAATTTAATTTATTATATATATATATATATATATAGATATATATATATATAATATATATATATATATATATATATATATGGGCCAAAAAAGTATAAGCATATTCTGTATCAAGTACAAGTGACCAATTAATTAATTAATTACCTACAGGAAAAGGAACCGGAAATATCCCCACTAAACTGCTAAGTTTCAGATGGAAGTTCAAATCTTTGAAAGAACACGAATCTAAAAAATATATATATATATATATATATATATATATATAATATATATATATATATATCAATCTGAATTCAGCCTCAAGAGTCCGTCGTAGTGATCAGCGAATGCTTTATCACAAAGGAATGCAAAAGGCATTTTGAAACCAAGGAAACTCAGTCTACATTAAAATCAGATAAAATATGAAAAAAGACAAAAAAAAACTCGTGAACAAAGGTAACTCTGTTACCACAGGCCCGACTAAAAGCGACCAACGTAATTATGGCCATTATCACACTCATTCAAATATCACCATACTCATCAGTTGAAGCGTAAAGTGGGCTGCGATGACGTGGGATGAGAGAAGGGGGGTGTCCCCCACCCCCGCCCTTTGTGGGACTGCGGGACACGCAGAATGACTCCAGTTGCCACTGTGAGAAAATGTGTTCCTTCAAGTGTGTCAGACAGCCTTCTGTGCGACAGATGGAGGATTCCGATACGTGTCCTTAACATAATCCTTATTCGATGATGCATCGATAAACATAATTTTTCATCTGAATAAACCTTTGCTTTGTCAAGGTACGTGACATGCATAAATCTCCCGGGGCGACAATTTCTATCGGTTAACACGGATGCAATTGAACTTTTGACTTTTCAGAATGATCGCGGTTAATTCCTGTCGTTGCTCATCCACAGCGTCTTACTTTTTAACTTCCCTTAGAACCAATTCATCGCATTTCAAGGTGGAAAGCCATCCTTTATTTGTGTCACCTTTGCAAATGCGGTAAAGGGTAAATGTCA
>NC_061101.1:51729063-51731563 GCF_015104395.2 Macrobrachium nipponense
ATTTTCTGAGTCAATTTTCAATTCCCGTCGTTTACCTTAAAGCATTTAACTGTCAGTGTGACTGAAGAAAAAACATAAAGTATAATGCTTACATAAAAAGGTTAAGAAAGCAAAAAATAAATAAATAAATAAATAAAACAAGTAAATAAAACAAATAAATAAATACGACAACCAACAAGAAGTTTTATGGGCAAGACACTGAAAATGTGTACAATCTATACTAAGACACATGGATACAAATTCTTGAATAACTCGAAAACGTAAAAAAAAAATGTGCGCAAAAAATTTAAAGAGGAATTGCATTTGCAAAGGTTGCAAGAAATAAATATTGGGAACGCAAAAACGTATATTTTAGAATCAGCATCATAATGTCTATTAAATGTTGGTACAAAAATACTCAATCACACATTCAGAAATTTATAAATATTTTTGCGTCTATCACTGTCGATATATAGACGTAGCCTTCCCTTGATGCTCTTTATGGAAATATTCTTAAACTATACAT
The DNA here is from genome assembly GCF_015104395.2 of Macrobrachium nipponense. Taxonomy (NCBI): domain Eukaryota; kingdom Metazoa; phylum Arthropoda; class Malacostraca; order Decapoda; family Palaemonidae; genus Macrobrachium; species Macrobrachium nipponense. The sequence goes on from NC_061101.1 coordinate 51,729,569, forward strand.
TCGTGATTAGACATTACGGAAAACCTGAAGCAACAAATGTCAGTTAGTTACAAAAAAAGAATGACAAAGGGAAAGAGTTGTTTCAATGTATATGTTTTTATTTTCATTAAGATTTATTCGAAGTCTGTCAGAACTAATGAAAGAACTCTTGACAAAATAATTCAGACAGAGTACTCTGATTTACTTTGTTTAACAGAGAACAAGAAACTTTGGATTTCATTTAACCAAACATCAATAAGGAAAAGTGAAAAAAAAAATGCCAAATACAAAAAACAGTGATACAGTGAGTAATTTGTAATTAGACGAATTTGCTACCATATAAATTAAAGATTTCACTGTGGATAGACGTGGTCTGCTGGAAACACGTAAGCTCTTTAACCTTCCGGTTGACGAGAGAGGAGAGAGAGAGAGAGAGAGAGAGAGAGAGAGAGAGAGAGAGAGACGAAAGGTTTGAAGACAAAGGTTTGTAATAATACTTTGTTTAACCAACAACAGAAGTTCAAGGCAAGGCCGGGGAAATCCAACTCAGTGACGGATTAAACGGCTTTTACGGCCTTTCCCAGAAAACATGAACCATTTACAAAAGGACGTCTTATCAACGTATTAACTTATAAGTGACCACTCATTACCATCGCAGGCATCACGTTCCGGGACTCTCATTCCTTTCTCTGAAGAAACCGATAGAAATATGCGTGTGCTTGTATACCATCCATATAATTCTTAGATACTTTCATCTATATATAATTCCCGTCCTTTTTCATTCCCTTGAGTTCCTCAATGGACGAGTGGGAATTTATTTCTGGTGATTAGATATTCATTTCTCGAAATAATGCGTTTCGGATCCCACAATAAGCTGCAGGTCCTGTTGGTAAGTAATTCATTTCAGACATACCTATTAATCCCCTTTTTATGAATACCCTATTCTTTGGAAGGTTGAATTTCAAGTCAATGGCCCCTTTCAGCTTTTTCCAGACGAACAGGTTTCATCTTCTGAAGAATAATGAAGAATAATAAATAGTATCGCCAATATTACCAGATTCCTTTGCAATACGCAAACACACAACCACAAACCGAATGTATGAATGGCTTATGAATGGCTTTCATAAAGTGAATCTTGATAATAATTAAAATATTAAAAAGATGTACCCTGTCATTTTTTATATACCAAGCGAATATAATGACCACGAGAGAGAGAGAGAGAGAGAGAAGAGAGAGAGAGAGAGAGAGAGAGAATCATGACGTATTCTTCATCGTCTTCGTACAGGGTCATCTTGTGGTACCAGAGATGAGGGTTAGCAAGGCCCTTTTTATTTAATTGGCCCTAATTACCCTGGACGAGAAGATCCTAAACTAAAAGGAGACGCGTTTACTCTGTGAAATGCATGAATACAGTCCACAAGTATTCAGGAAACTACAAACACTGTTGTACTTTCAAGTGAAAAAGAAAATAGAGCAGTACATATGAATAAATAACTGTACTTTTCGTTCACAGAAGTTATGAACAAGTGACCGAAAATCAATTTGACATTTCTTATTTAATATTTTATCGTCTACTCCTTAAATCGTCGTCACGCTTCATTCTGTTGGCAATGATTTGGTAGTACCTCCACCTACTAAACATTTCAATTCATAACATTGAAAATCCCAGGCGACATCTCAAAATAAACTGCTTAAGTCGAACTTCCATTACGTTACGGAATAAAAATATACACCTACACTTCCGCTAATCTCAACTTCCTAATCCTCAATATAAGTAAATAATATAAAAAAATGATTGACAAAATTTTAGGAAAGAAACACCGGCCTCTTCCCTCTCACGACTTCTCACATTCGTCCGCTGGGAACAACGGAGGACACATCAATTATATTGAAAATTGAGGAAACTCGGAATTCTGAAACCTTTGCGGTTTCTTCATGAGGGAACGTGGCTAAGGAGGGAGAGTCTACTGAGGAGGGGAAGACATGTCGGGGGGATGGGGAGGGGGGGGAGTATGT
>NC_061101.1:51736563-51746563 GCF_015104395.2 Macrobrachium nipponense
CAAATAGCCATCTCAATAGTTTTCTTTTACAGAAAACTAATAAGGTACAGTGGCCTCTGCTACAAAGCAAAATTTACTCCTTGAAGTACAACTTAAACTCTTGAACAGACTAACACAGGAACGGTAATGGAAGTCTTGGAAGTCTATACCAAAGAAGCCAGGTCTTTGCTTCAATGGGCATAGCAAGTATCCCAAATGGGATAAGTACAACATGATAGGGGCATTCATTGGCATAACGATCATTCATCGTTCCTCTGGGCACGATCCACATACAAAGTTCAACCATTCTGCCCAAGCGCTGGCCAAAACTGGTTATATACTGCAACAAAGAGTTTGTCATTTCTTAGGTAGTATACCCATTAACTCCATCTGTGCATGATGCTAATGCTTGTGGTATAGCATAGGGTTTTGTGAGCTACAGACATTGCGATATTTTCATAGGATAAGTAGCTCCTTTTAACCTTGATAAAACTGTTAAGCTCGCAGCTTATTACTAGTTTATGAATATTTCTAGTGTGCTGTCCCCAGAGCCAATGCTCAGTGAGAGTAATGGGCCAGTGACCTAAAGTAAAACTTTCTCAGTCAGTTGGTGTCCAACTGTCATTAAAACCTTTCCTCTCCTGTATCATATATGATAAATGTCGTCTTACAATTAGAGGTTTGAAAACTTCCATTCGCTAGTTTTAGAACAAATGACCATAGAGCAGAACAGTATTTGAACATAAGTGTCAATTTTGCATTTATTCAAGAAGCCTAACCACCAATGTGACCACCTAAAAGCTCCTATTTCATAAGAAGGGAAAACAGTTATATAAATAAACAAAATGCTGTTGGAGATACGATTTGTAAAGGCATGAAACCGTACAAGCAAGTGTAAATTTCTTGCAATGGAAAATTATTAGTTTTCTTTTTTTTTAATATTTGATTGTTCAGGCGCCATAGCTCTGAGAAAAATGAAATCCTAAAGAATTGTTTCTCCGACTCGTTCGCTAACCTCAATTTATCATAGTTCTTGTTTCACTTAGCACAGAATGTTTAAAATCATGCTGCACGAGATGTGTCAAAAATGACAAAATTCAACCTTCCACAAAGATGACGTCTTTAGCCTAAAAATCATTGCTTTATTGGCTTAGTTTTCATTTCGATTACTGATCTTAACAGCCAACGGATGAAGATGATTTTCATCTGCCAGCTGTGTATTATTTTGAAAATCATTATCACTGATCAGCCAGAGGACAGGGAGGAGAAAGGAAGCGTGCACTGACCCTCCATTTCCAATAACTACAGGGTATGTTTATAACAAATGTATCAGAGGGACTTCTTTCAACGCCGACAGTTAAGAAGCGTTCCCCAGCGCGCCAATCATTGTAATGAGGACTTGTTAGAGAGATATGTGGAATCTAATATGATGCATTTGAATGTGAAGAAAGTTCTGCAAATGCTAAATTGCATAAATCTGGATAAGGATAAAAAAACATCCAAAAGAAAAGTAATAATGATATGAACCACCACACAGGAAGAGTGAGAGCATACTCTAAACCTGTTGGAAAAAGTTGCACACGTTAAGTTTTAGTTTCAATATCAAATTTTTAACTTTCGTTTTCAAGGTTTAATTTCTTACATTTCTTGGATACGAATGAAATAAAGTTTCGAAAGCAGCACTCTTATATCTTCACTATTCCTTTATTCCCGTATAGGAATTGACTATGCGCCAGCTGTCTGGTGTCGGACTGACCGACGATAAATTGACAGGTAACCATTTATCAGCGAAGATTTAACCAGATGTCATTCCAACGCCGAAATTACAGTTAGCCAATAAAACGACGACAACCTACAAATTTTCTTTTTAAAATTTGATAACTCTAGTTAGGAAATCTAGCACATGAAATGGTCACTAAGTAAAAAAAATGCAATTGTGAAGTGGAAAAGCTCCCAAGAAATACTTAAAAAGCAAGTTCTCATGACCACAGCATGGCTGGTTATCCATTCAGGTATGTAAACCGAAGTATCATACAGTGCCTACAAAAATAAGACCTCATTCAAATAGCACTTTTTCCTTTCTTTGTATTTGTGCCCAATGATGGTGAGTTTTGCATAAAATGCTGAGGACTGATTCATTTTGCAGAGATTAAAACTCTTGCTTGGATACAGAAACTTTATATACCATCAAGTCTGTGGCTTCAGAACTTCTCGAAACAGTTACTACATTCGTTGAATATAATTCTATAGACACATATCTCTCTCTCTCTCTCTCTCTCTCTCTCTCTCTCTCTCTCTCTCTCTCTCTATATATATATATATATATATATATATATATATATATAATATATATATATAATATATATATAGTATATAATATATACATACACACACACACACACACACACACATATATATATATATATATATATGTGTGTGTGTGTGTGTGAGTCATATCACATTACCGTGATTCATATACATACATCGAGCTACAAATGTCCTTTAATATCTAATTCGCTCTACCTCGTAAGTTAATATATTTTCATATATGTTAACCGAAGGGGAATTTTTAGTCGATAAGAAATTTGTCGGTTCACGGCCGCGAACCATCAAACCCAACAAATTCAGAACGCCACAATGAAGCTTTCAAACCACACCGCTACCGCGGTGGTTCGCGGTGGTTCGCCGCGCCTAAGCCGACAAATTTCTTATCGACTAAAATATTCCCTTTCGGTTAACATATATGAAAATATATTAATTCCGAGGTAGAGCGAATTAGATATTAAAGGACATTTGTAGCTTTCAATATATATATATTATATATTTATTTATATATATATATATATATATATTAATATATATAATATATATATATATATATATAATATTATATATATTATAAGCTTGTGTGTGTACATATATAATGTATATATGTCTGAGGCTCTACAAAGGTGATTAGTAATTAACAAGTCATAATATTATATAAAGGGCACGGGACTTTATCGAAAAGCAAGTGGAAAAAGTGCCATTATTATTATCATCGCCATTTATTAGTTATGGCGATAAATATCGACCGTCACTCAATGAGAGCTACGGTTCCTGACACCTCTACACAAAACATAGTCGGCAGCCTTTGTCTTCGGTAGTCGATCCTGAAAGTTGGTGGTGATGACAATACGACATTGCAAAATAAAGAACAGAATTGCTTACGCACGAATGTTTTCTTCTTCGAAGCAAGATTTCTAAACGGCGATCAAACTGTATAAACAATAAAGGCTAATAACATAGTAAGAATTCCTTCCCAGCCACGGACCCCCTGTTAATGTCTTCACTAAGTCCCACACAAACACGCACACAGACATAGAGAGAAACCTGTTTTTAGACTCATAACCACACGTTTTCACGCTCAATTTCGACCTGGACCTTGACCTAAAGGAAATATTTTATGCTGAACATACACAAGCACACACGTGGCCTTGAGAATTCTCATCGAATTATACAGATTTCCCATAGTTTACAAAATGTCATGTCTCATCGATGACTCTCACGAAATCTGACCTCTGGCCTTCATTTGAAAGTCTTGACCGTTGAATATTTATGAGCAGAAAAGGTCTTAGGCTTCCGGTAGACGATCTACCTACCTCTATTCAACGGGGATATGCTAAATGAGCTTCGGTTGCAGCTTACTGAGCCTCAGTAACACGTGACCATCTGCAAATTATCGTTATCTATTAATAGAAAGGTTCAAGACAAGTAAAACAGACAACCAACACAGCTAAAGCTTACCATATATCAACGGGATAAAAAAATAAGAAATTTGGAAAAAGGTGTATTTTCACATCAAGATTCCGTTGAGACCGGAATTTGACCTATTCTTCCAGACGAAAGCATACAAAACGCATCAAGACCTCTGCGCACACAATAAACTCTTTAGAAAAGAAACAAACGACAAAAAAAAGTAATAAACACAGACACTAAGACCCTGAACTACGGGGCAACAGAAGTGTAAAATTTTATGACAGTGATTGTAATGGTACACCAAAGTACGCGTACGCAGTACGAGTTTCAAGCGTTGCCTCTCTCCTCTCCTCTCCTTCCTTTCCTCTAAATCCTTACCTTCCTCCTCCTCTCTTCTATTCTACTTACCTCTCCCTTCGTGACCCCGAGACCTTTCGAATGGTCGGCGAGCTGACCACACGTATACAATCAGGCCAGCAGAGCCATATCATTTTAGAGACATTACAGTTTTTGGGCGCACGGCCGCTATCAGTCTTTCTTTTCTTTCTTTCTTTCTTTCTTTCTTTTTTCTTACTTGTAATTATTATTATTGAGGGAGTGTTGAAGTTCAGTAAATTACCGGTGTAGCTAGTTCTCTCCATCCATTCTTTATAATAATATCAGGATGGTTCAATTAAGCTGTGTATGCACGTTTGCTTTCATGAAAAGTGGTATGCTGTTTTATTCAAATTTATGATGCAGTTTGTTTTTGATCCGTCTTTAGGTTGTTCCGATGTGGCGTAACCTACAAAAGCATTTAATGTAACTTTCACCGTATAAACAGTATAAAGCATTTTAAATTGATTTAGAATTTTCATAGCACCGGATGATGCGACGATGTAAATTACGCGCGCGCAATCACACAAACCACAAGAAAATAAAAAATAGGCGTAACACTTCTAAAAGACTAATGCTTGCCTGCACTCATCAACATGCAATTAAAAAATAATTCAAAATAATCCTGCGTCTTCGAAGCCCGTATATATAGGCTAGAGATAAAAAGGCATCTTTTAAGAAGTTGCTCGTAATGCCATTATTAAAAATGTATTAATAAGGCCGTGTACTGAGGAGAGAGAGAGAGAGAGAGAGAGAGAGAGAGAGAGAGAGAGAGAGAGAGAGAGAGAATCGTGATGTGTAATGGTGTTTGAGAGAAAAGGTTGGCAGCGGAGAAGTAATGGACAACAATCACGCGAAACTCGTAAATCGTGAAGAGCCAGACGCATTAGCAATCCATGCATTATTTTCTATCCTTTTAATGACTAAATACAACTCAGTAACCGGACAAATAATCCCAGATTAAACAAAGAATTATGATAAACGGATCCTCGTGTATGATGCTCAATACAAACATAAGTCAAAATGTACAAAAGCAATATATAATAAATCTAATGTAATAGAGGTCTTAAAAAAGTGAAAATGTCTAAGGAAGTTTGACACCACATTCGACTACAGCTCAATACAAAGGCATCGTTACACAACTTTCGAAGATCCAGATTGGACAAAACCTATGTGATACGGCATATGAATACCCTTTATTAAAAGAAAAAAGTTTCTATAGAAAAACATACACCATACCCATAGAGAACCGAATTAATTTGTCTATGCGGATCGCCTAACAAGTCAGCTGTCACATGTTAGAATTTCGATTAAACCTTGTATTAGCAACTAATGTAGGGTTTCAATTATCAGCACAGCGTGTTAGCCGATCTACTTCTAATTCAGCCCATCTCTCGGATTTGCCACCGCCATAAAAGGCTCTGGGTTGATTAAGTGGTGTGCGTACGACGTTTTCGAATCTCTCTCTCTCTCTCTCTCTCTCTCTCTCTCTCTCTCTCTCTCTCTATAGCACTGATTTGTTTTTTAAACTGTACATCATAAGATATACAAGAATAGCAAATTTATAGGTAATCAATTGAATATGAAACTACCCATGGGGAAAGTTTAGGAGTTATGTGCAACACTTAAGACCTCATGAAAGATTTGTATGGGTGTGAGGTATATATATATATATATATATATATATATATATATATATATATATATATATATATATATATAAGAATATCCTACGACACAAGGATATATATACATACATATTATATATCTAAATATATATTATATATATAATATATAATATATATATATATATATATATATATATATATCCTATTATTGTTCCTACCAGGGAGTGGATCCACAGGAAAAAGCGAGACAAAGTCACTGCCGCATTCATCCTACAAATATTGGAACAGGAAAGAACCACGTGTGCAGAAAGTTTCCACAATCAGGGCTTACACTGAACGCTAGTCAGCAGAAAGTCGAGCATACACCAAGTAATTTGCACCAATCACCCCTATCTTGTGCGCGCACGCGCATGCGTCCAAACCTCCCCCCTGTTATCTAACATACCTGGACCCTGCCTGGACCTTCCTCCTATTACCTATGAATTACAACTCATTCAAAGACCTATCTTATGCATTCTCTGGAATGATCAAGACATAACAGAACACTTGTAACTGACGGCTGCTGTGATGGTAGTCAACGGTAGTATCCGGTCACTTCCACCATAGGAAGACCTAATGACTTAGGATACTACCGCATCGTGTTCTAAGGCTGTGTTGTGCCAAGCGAAAGCTTTTAGAAATCGAGTTGAGAGGAAATACTTCCTAAACTGCAGACGGGACTCTTCTGCTCAAGCCAGCGGCAGTCGCGTTTTCGTTTTTATCACTGCTGGATACCTGGAAATAAATAATTAGTGTTCCTGCCACATTGTTTGGGAGCGAAAATCACCAAATGGCAGATGTTATGGGATTTTAAGACCTATATATGTAATCTTGCTGCAAAAGTCGGTAAGGATACCTGATGTAAAAACAAATCCTATCAACAAATAAACAAATATATATTTAAGTCCTTTTGAAAATGTATTACGTATCATGCCTAAAGGAAAAAAATCTTTTAGTGTCAAGAAGAAAGTTAACAAGCAAAATTCAGGAAGTAAAAATGCATTACGATAATGCACTCTGGTTTTAGTCTCAGCAGCATCCTCCGATAATATCTGGTGGGAAAAAAATTTTTTTTAAAGAAAAAAAAAGCCCTATTTTGCATGGCAACCTACATCAACCAAACAAATAGTATGTAAAATCCAGAGAGAACAATCTAATCCATACAAAAAAGCAACCAGTGAAAACATGACGCAGCGAAGTCTTGCATGAATGACAGAAATGACGACTTTTTAAGAGAGCCTCCTCAGTATCTGAATACAAATCAAATGAAAAAAGAAGGAAACGATAAAACACGGGGACCAGTCAACATCCTCAAGGCTGTAGGCAGCAGCAGCAACCATATCACTTCGGCAGGCCTGGAGGTGACCGCAACAAAGCTGTAAATAATCCCAGACTTCCACTTTACGTGTTTCTCCAGATTTTTACTCTGGTTTTCTCCAAGGTAGAGCGATTTTACTAAATTCTTCTTCTTCTCCTTCTTCTCTCTCTCTCTCTCTCTCTCCCCACACCCTGTGTGTGTGTGTCTGTGTGTTGTGTGTGAGGTTCTGCATGTCTTACATAAATTAATGGTAAAATTCCATTAATTTTAGAAATTATCTCCTCTCTCAACTGGAAGGGCTATTTGCAGATATACCCATTTAACTATTTAAAATATACCCATATAACTATTTATATTCAGTTTTAGTTCAACGTAGCTTTTATTCTAAGAGCTGTTACTAAGGAGAAACTATACAGTTCGAACGATTCCGCCATTACTAATATGCTCGGCTGTCTTTTGTAAACACGAGTTTTAAAACTGCAATATGGTTATTCTAGAGGTACCTAGTTTCTTCAGTTCTACTACAACTGCCAAAGGATCGTAATTCCTATTTTGTCACTGAATAAACAACCATACATAAACACACACATTTCTCTCTCTCTCTCTCTCTCTCTCTCTCTCTCTCTCTCAATACCGCAACGATTCATAGCAATTACCAAGTGCTTTCTAACTTTGATATCAGCTGTCAACGACCATCATTTTAGCTGAGCGTTCTTCTGCCAAAGTCACGCGAAAGTTGCATTCCAGTCCCCGTTTTATCATACACATTCTTTCCCGTGGCGTTAATCTGAGCTGTCAGCGAGCAGATGATTTCACAGCAATCATCTCACATCAATCACGAAATGTTTTATTATGAGTCTCGGGCTGAAAACCAACTATGGCTGAATGCTCAACAATAACCAAGGAGGTTACATAAAGAAATCACATACTTTTTTTTCAGTTTTTACTAAAACTCATGAGTGATCACATGATACCTAGTGTGAAATGGCTAGGTTTATAGGTATAAAATTTACCTAAAACATACTTTTGATCTTGATAATATTTTCAGATAAAAGGATGAGTTACAAATGAAATAAAAAAAATCTATAATAGATGTATTGAGAGAAGGTAACCTATCTTAATGAGAGATCTGTGTTGGTTAAACCGTAGTGTTTAAAAACCATTCGAAAATATGTAAAAACATCTACTCCGGAGTCTTTTCAATCGAAATTCTTAAAACTACAATACTTTTTTTTTATGAAACGTAGTTTCTTCGGATTAAGGATTCCTTGTTATAGCGTTTCAAGTTCGATGCTTTGTTTGAACTTGATTTCCTTAAACATTAACGTAATTCCCTTTAAGGCTTCACTCTGATTATTCAAGGTTTGATACTTATAAAGATATCTTACGATATATTTAGTTCCTCTGATGTAATTTCACTAGCAATTTCAGTTTCACTTGAAGTAAAAGGAAAACGTGTGATTCTTTTCAAATAGAAATCTAAGGACAAAATATTCAAAGGAATCCTAATTTATTCCTTAAATTCGGACCTTAATAATTTAAGGGAAAAAAATTTCTATTTATGGCCAGTCTCATTAATGGCGTTGAACAAAATCACTGCCTGTAAACAAAAACCTAATATTTGTATTATCCATCTCCACTTTGACAACTACTAATAGATTGCTACCCGTGTTTCATTCTGGACAGGACTGGCTCAGCTTTGTAATTCGACCAACCACTGCAGACTGCGCCCTGCCTATTCTCAGCTCGTCTGCTGAAAACGCTTTTGATGAACTTCTCTGGTAACTTTTTCTTGAGACACAATTCTACTGGGTCCGAATCGCCACGTTAAAATCCACCACGTCACCTTACCGCAATGACTGGAAATCAATCGCTAGATTCACCTACCGGGAAGTAGACTTCTTTCCCAGCTTCTGTTTTCCCTGGTTCTCATTACACTCCCAGTCTTAAAACAGTCGAATCAAACGCTTCTTCCTTTCAGGTTTGGTTCAAATGGGATTTTATGCTCAACATCTCGTTGGCCTCCATGCAGAAATATAGACGAGGGTGTTTGCGTGTATGTACATGCTCTTACAACTGCGGCAATTACTCGAAAATGGAAACTGCATTAGAAGAACTCAGAACAGCCGTCCCGATGAATCCTAACACCAAGTTGCGAGGTATTTATGGAAATTATATAAATATATAAAAACTGGCTTAGACGCACCAGAGGCATTATCGGTTAATTACATCCACTTTGCTTGTTCCAAAAATTGGACGGTCTTAATGCGCAGAGATAAAATCGTTATTATCTCCTCCTGGTGCATTTTTGAGGCAGATCATATGCATTGAGAAACTTCAAACCGGAGAGTCACACAAAACATTTGTTAAAAAGGAAATAAAAATGAAAATACATAAACTTCTTATCTCTGGGTCCATCTTTGCAAATACCTGACGTATTTCTCGGCAATATCTTCACCGCCGCAGCGTTGGAGGACAAATTATCTCCAATGAGTGATTTTTACTGACCCTTAACCTCCAAAAAGGAGAGACTGATGGCCATTTGATGGATGTAAATAAGACTTGAGTAGTTTTACGTCGAGCCAACAGTGGCGAAATTTATGGTTTATATTTTGGGGGGGAATTTCGACCTCGGAAAACATCCAAGCCGAGCGCATACCAAGAAAGGGAGCACAAGCTTACGACAGCAAGAAAAAAAGAAGAAGAAGGAGAGATCAGTAATTGCTACTACGCATGCGTGTCATCACTTAGGATGACTTGCGTGTGGCGCCAAACAAGAAGCAAGAAGTCGAAAGCCGGATGCTCGCAATAGATGTAAAATAATGCTACAAAGTGATCGAAATAACCGGTGAATTCATAAGTGCGAATGAAAGAATAGATGAGAGAAAACGACGACCAAAAACTCCTGAAAAGTGATAGGGAA
>NC_061101.1:51751563-51766563 GCF_015104395.2 Macrobrachium nipponense
TTAACATATTTTGTTGGTTTGTTCATTATGACAATTATCAGTGGGGAGGTTCCAGAGTTCAGAAAGGTGTACTGCTTTGCTTATATTTAAATTTGTATGTCATTGTTGCCAGAGGTTTAGCTTTCGTTACGTACAGCCAATCATCCATCGAGAAAGGGGGAAGAAATGATGTCATAAGTTACGTAAACGAGACTGCAGTTCGAAACCTTTTCTCTGAGTAAGTTGGCCCGTCTTCAAAAAAGGTCACTTTTACATTATAAGTACCAAATTTATTCAACCTACGTAGTGCAGAATACACTCAAAAAATTTATGTGTTGATATAATATGTATTCTGAATAAGCGTTATATTTATGAAATGCATAGATAAAAAGTTATTGCGAAAAAACCGTGTTTACGAGGCCCTGAATCTCATAGTAATTCTTTGCAAGGACCTGATTGTTAAATAACAACCTAATTTTTCCGTAATAGCCGATTTGCCACTAACGCATAGACACTGATTAAGCTTTTAGGCAAACATACGCATACATACATGTTAGATTCACCGACTTGGAAAGATAACCTCTATTAGTAACCTGACATAAAATTAACAAATACACTAAAAACAATAACGTCAACCATCTTGATTTTAAAGACAATGAAAATGTATAAATATCAGTGATAATCTTAATCACGAGATATCTAAACCGCCATGTATCACAGCTCGACCAACTTCAACATACACCATCACATAAAAAAAAAAATCAAATCAAACTAAGACCAGAACCCCTTGAAAGGTCCAAACAAGAATAGTTTTTGCGTAAGTCTAAGACATAGAGACATGCCTATTATTATAATCAACGAAATTTAAGTGTTGGAAGCGTTCCACAATATGGAGGTAGAAATCCCAGCATAATATTTTACATAATCATAACACAAAAAACATAAAAACAAAATAAGGGTTCCCTGGACAGGGACAGGCAAAATTGCAAATGTGAGGGGCCTTCAGTCTACGCCAGCAAGCACTCTGACGGACATGGTCATTTCAAAATCCGCTTGATGTATGCAGCAATGCATCTTCCCAAATAAGAAAAAGATGGAGAAAATGAGGGGAGATCAGTTATCTCACGGCTGAATCTGACCACTGCTCGGGTCTGTAGAGGTGAGAAGCTGTAATTATATTTAATTTTAATACTTTTCCTCCTGGCTCTAATTAATTCAGAGCTACACATCTCTCTGGCAATAATTCCACTCTTTGCAGGCGTAATAACTTGGCAGCCCGCTCCCCACCTACCAATTACTAGACTCTGATCCGAGGAGATGAAGTGCTTACAGGTCCTCGCTACGGCCGTAAAAAGACGAGAGAGAGAGAGAGAGAGAGAGAGAGAGAGAGAGAGAGAGAGAGAGAGAGAGAGAGAGAGAGAGAGAGAGATAAGAAACACTTTGTAAGGTCCATGACTACTTGCTATGCACATAAAAACGAATGTCTCATCTATGGATATCATCGGTGCCGTTTTCAATAAACCAGTGACACCAATCGAAGCACTATTTACGAGTTAGGAAAATATCATTACAATTTTTTAAATCGTCGCAGGAACCAATTAGTAATTCAGTAGGTTTGAAGGCCTACCAAGGCGTGATCCGACATCCAGCTTACTCGGACGCGTGCAAGATTTTCCTCTCACGCATGAGTTGTAAATATATTATGTTCTTAACGTAAATTAAATCCTGCTAAAATCCACGGTCAAGTAGATCTTTGTTTCCCCGTCGAAAATTAAAATAAATAAGCTATATTTTATTACAAATATTTTTTCTGTACTGTTTAACGTGCACATTACTGATTTTTTACATTTTCATTCTAATAAATAAATCATAAATATCCTATCCTAGAATTCCTGTATCTTTAACTCAATACGAAACACCTTTTTCAGGCATTTTTAGGCTTTCCAAGGGGTCCCCCCCCCCCCCCCCTCAAACAAGAAGAAGAACAACAAAGTAGTTTGTAGGTTTACTCCCCAAGTAAGCAAAAAGTCAACTAAGCAAAAATAAGTGTGTTACTCGACTCAATAAGCATTGGTATGCAATTATAAATACAGCAAAAGATTTGACGCCTAGAATTCTAAATGCCCCAAACCCGACTTATCCAGAACGTTACATTTTCAAGGAATCTATTTTCGTACAGACTCTCCCTTCTTCAGCACCCTTCAACTTTACCGCATATTTTCGGAATCCCCTTAATTACAAGTATATTTATATGAATTTCTAAAAACAACATAGGAACTAGCGGATCCACTGAAGAGAGGACGTCTCCAACGGATTTAATTTTCGTAGCCAAGTCACGTTGCAGTCAAATTCTAAGGATTTCTAAAGTAATTTACAAACGCATCTGAAATTCGACTTACAAATGAGCCAAATATAAAATCAAAGCACTGAGGACACGGATAACACTTGTTAACCGGTTACAAAAATTTTCTAGTATACAGTCGTTTTACTGAAACTTGAGGGTTTATGACAAATTCATTTTCCTGGAGTTGCATGAGTGGTATGTTATTGGTCAGTTTCCAGTGACCAACTTCAATTCTAAAAGAAGTGGTTTATGCCAAACCTTTGTCATTCGCAATTATAGATATTGTCTATCTCCCAACAACTTACCATATCTCCCTTTCATTCCTATGCTTTTTCTTTCTTAGAACTTCTTCCCTTTTCTTTCGCATCCTTCTACGCCTTCCTGCGCGCTTTCCTCAGGCCCTTCTTACCTTTCCTCCTTATCTGACCAGATGAAAGAAGTTCAAGCTGGCCTTTCGCCTCAGGTGAAGGCGGACATTTAATCCCGTAATTACAGGTGTGTGTATGGATAAGTGATGGCGCCAGAGGTACAGTATGGAGGGCGGACATGACACTACAGACCCGTCTACCAGTCATCCATCACTAGGGTATGACTGACACAAGAGGAGCATGGCACAAGAAAGCTTCAAGTTTTATATTTATGAATTCTTAAAACTCAACGAAGACTTTTTCGTATGAAAAGTAATCTTCTGAACGGTGAATGGACGCATAAAAAAAATATAGAAGTTAGAGCTATGCTTTGTATATCTACCATTTCCTAAAGACTCGCTACGGATTTTGGTTCTCGAGTAATACCTCGATGCCATTTGTTATCTTGTAATGTTCACATAAATGAAAGTACCTTTTGCCAATGTAATAATTTAGGTTACGGAAGTACTTACTAGATACAGTACATCAAAATGTCTGGAAAAAAAAAAAAAAAAAAAAAACGTGGTCAAAAGCTCCTACTAACAATCCATCCGTCAGAAACTCACCAATACCCGAAATGTAAATCTTCACATTATGCAAATGTCCTTTAAAAAGGGCCACTTTCCTCTTATATGAAAATGACCGCTTTTCACATACTACACTCACCCCCCGGTCCCCTCCATTTCGAACTATGATGGATGATGGTCAAGGTACTAATTGTTATTCCAGTGGAAGGAGGAACACACCAATGTACCAATTACGCTCGAATATCTCATGATATCCTTCCATGTGGTGTCTTGGGGTACTTCATTATCTGTAGATCTGGGGTTCCTCCGTACCTGGGGATTTCTATTAATCATCATTATAAATTTACAAACTGTTTCTGACGCTGGTTGGAGGCCTAACGAAAGTGTACAGTGACCACACGCGGAACCCAGCAGTGAAATATTTCATAAATATTCCATTTATTGACGAAGGCAGAGAAGAGAGAGAGAGAGAGAGAGAGAGAGAGAGAGAGAGATCGTGGAATAATGTGAGGAAAATCACGCTCTTGTGCACATGTAATTAATCTTGCAGTTCACGTAATAAAGCCACTGCTGGAAACATGGCAATGACGTAATGTATGGATGTCATTCAATAAACACGTCAGCGCAGTGAAACACGACTCGACAACTTAAAACGTGTATCCAAAATATTTCTTAATAGTCTGAAGTAAATACATCGAAGAATTTAACTGCAACAAACGCAGGCCTTCATAAACACGTGAAAGTGTACAATATGCACATGCTTTAATAATTCTTATAAATGAGGGGTTTTGGATAAGAAAGAATATTCCCAATGCCACAGAAATACTTCGAATATTGACGCTCTGTTGAAACTTTCGTTCCTATATATATTTTCTCATCTTCGTAAACAAATAACCCTTTCATACAACTACGTAGAAACATCTTCATGCACAGCACAACTCCTCAATAGAATGCCTTCCATCCGAAGGTAAATAGTTGCAAGTATTATGTCAATTTTCAGCAGTTTATTGGCCTCAAAAAATTCCACCCCGGTCCTTGCGACAGAATTTTCTGTAAAGACACTTTTTATTAATTTTCACTCGGTTCTTTCCCTGTATGACCAAACCACCAAAACACAGCTACTTTTCTTCTTTTTTCGTTGCTTAAGCCCTTTCTTTCACAAGCTTAAGCCCTTTCTTTCACAACACTCTAAAGGCAACTATTTTCATTTTCTTTCTTTCCTTTGATACACATTCATTTAGCCAAGATGAAACTTTACTAGACAGTCTGTTGCATACATTAATTTTTACTTCACTGAACAAATACCTTTGTTTCCAAAATGAAAAGTTCCCACTGCTTTTGGCTTATTTATTTCTTCTGCTTTTCCTTTTTTATCTGATACCTAATTTTGCCTGCAGATACCAAGTCGATGAGCGCTACATTTATTCCAGATTTCTTTCAGGACCACTGGAAATGTAACTTGGTTTTTCACATTGTGCTGATATTCAAAGAAAGCAATACTGGTACACGACGTAACTTTCTTCCATCAAAAACAAGGATTCTGTTAATCAAGTGAAAAACTGTTTAATAGTGAACTGGGAAACATAATCAGAATTTTAAAAGCGAAATACTATTACTTCCTTTAAACTGTAATGAAACTCTACTTCAAGATAAACTACAACAATTTTATTTTTGAACACACCATTACTAGCCAATGCAACGCTAAATTGGTATCAGTTTTCTGGAAATGCAACACGTCCTCACGCGACGCATGCATTATTGCACATGTGTCGTACGGTGCGCGGGTAACAAGTGTCCTCAAGTGGAGCTTTCAAAATTAGTGAAAAAAGGATAAAGAAATGAGCCAAATGACGCATCAATATTAAAAAAAAATTAAGGAACTCAGATAAGGGAAAATTAATTTAAATAAATGAATATAGAACGAGAAACTGGGATGCAACAGTTTATAGTTATAAAACTAGAATGAATAGAATGAAATCAAGAGAATATTGCAGAGAGAGAGAGAGAGAGAGAGAGAGAGAGAGAGAGAGAGAGAGAGAGAGAGAGAGAGAGAGAAATTGAAGATTATCCACATATGTGAAAATATTCCTTTGTATGTCGTGTACAATGTGATAATTTACATAATTACCGTAGGACGTACCTTTAAATGAATTAATAAACCAGCTCTGTAATCTGCAAATCAAATCAATTACGTAACGTACTACTGGGATGTAGGGGTTTGTGCACGTGGTAAATAGAAAATTCAAATCTCCATAGAACCTGATCTAGCATATAAAGCACGATTAATAAAAGCAAAAATGTAAAACACCAGGCAATGTATAACATAAATCCTGCAATGACGTCAAGGTTGTGCAGTGACGTCAAAGGCGACAGGTTGATGAAAATACTGACCCGAGCATTCGATGTAACACCACTTTCCTTATACACTCCGGACATCACAGGATTAGGGTATCTGAAATTTATGCTGAAATGATTAATCTAAATCCGACCAGAACTTCTAGGGCAAGGACCCTCCGGACAGGGCAACGAACCTAAAGATATTCTGTGGCGGCAATGTGCTTTCCAACACGGAGTTGGTAAAAAATAATGACTCCCCCCAAACCGCGCTCCTTAAAAAAAAAAAAAACTGTTACAACTACAGCAACTGAGTTTTTGGCGATTCCTGAATCCTTTGCCATTGATACAGCAAGTGTTCGAATTTAGCAACCTAATAATTAAAGTGATATCGACACCCTAATGTACAAATATTTAGACAACTAAACAAGAAACAAGGACATTTTCTAGACTTTGGATATCATGACCTATTGATTGATATTTAATATACCAAAGCAACTCGCCGAAATGGAAGACAGCATCACAGCTGCTAGTTTTCCTCGTCGAAGTAATGATATTTTTGACAGAATTTACAAGCAATAGTGGAAGCACTCCAAACAAAGTGTTAATCCTGGTTTCTGAGACTTATACAAGATGAGTTCGGGAAGGGAATTAAAAAAAAAATAGGGAAGAAGAATGACTAGCCACCCAACATTAAAAGAGAACATCGAGACTTAATACACTAGCATGATGAGACACATAAGACTATGAAATACTGTAATTATTTTCAAATTCTCTGAGTAAAAGTACAATTTTTTTTTTTTGCAATTTCACACTTGCTGGTCATAAAGCGAAGTCAGAGTCCATAAACTATTTATGACGTTCACGCATTAAATTTCATTCTGAATCCATCGTGTTATTATCCACCACAGGAAACGGACGCAGATAATCCCAGGCTTAAAGCAATGTCCAACACAAGAGACACTTGCCTCAATTCTTCTTGATCAAGCCTTAAACGAGACCGCAATTAATCCTAATCCACTGCACAATCTCCCTCCCGTGTCTTTATCTGGTTGGCGTTCTGTTCACGATGAAAGCTTCGGCAGTCACTGTCTAAGACTCTACCTCTCTATCTCCCAAGCATCAGGACAACGTCCTGGCCTCACGACCTGCAATTATGCAACACGCGCATCTTATAGGAAAGAAACAGAAAGACTTCATTATTTTATTCAGTTTTGCTTTCCAACGTCCACAGGTTGCTTTTGTTTCTATATTCGTAGGTTCAAAGAAGTCTAACCAGTACATAAAAAGCATCGCATTGCTGAAGTTATGTTAAGATAGTTGAATCACTGCAACTGGAATGTAGCTAAGATGGGGCGACAAGATGTAAATTATTATATTTGTTTTTTATTGATTTCATTAAAGCGGAAAAGTAATGTTGATTTAGACCTTACAATGTGTGTGCGTGTGTGCGTGTATGTATGTATGTATGTATGTATGTATGTATTTTATATATATATATAGATATATATATAATATATATATATATGCTTAAAAAATCACAGTAGATGCACGTGACTTCATTAAATAAGCGAATACCACAGAAAAATGATAGTCAGAAATCCAAGCGCTTTCGTCTTTACTAAGACATTGTCAAGGAACGAATGAAATACAATTGGAGAGAAAGGTCTCAGGTACAACTCAAGATCAAGAATACCAGATGGTTAATTGTCAAAAGGGTAAAAATTGAAAGAGATAATCCAGGATTATCGGGTATCACACGGTCACAAACCTAAACAGATTTGACCCTAACCGAAATTACAAAGTATCTTTACAGTCCAAAATATGTAAAAACTGAATATATTAATTTTGTTGCTTATATTTATCTACAACTTTTTTCATTATGAAAGCATCAAGTTTAAATAAACCAAGACTTAAATTTAGAAAATTTCCATTATTTGACTTGATGAAACAAGATTCAACGATATTCCTTTTAACTGTGTCATTACATGGGATTAAGGCTCTTGCTTGACTCCAGTTAATAGGATGATTTAAATCTCTCATGTGTACGAATAATGCATTCGATATTTGCCCAGTTCTCACAGAATATTGGTGCTGTTTGAGACGTTGTGAAGGAGATTTACCGGTCTGTCCGTAATAGACTTTATCACACTTTTTGCAAGGAATTTCATATATGCAGCCTGGAAGATCTTTAGGAGAATTTTTGATTACTAAACTCTTGACATTAATATTACTGAAAACAACATTTATGTTAAAAAGCTTTAAAATTTTAGGAATATCTAAAAACCTTTCATCATAGGGTAATTTTAGAATGTTATGCTTACTAAATTCAAGTTTATCATTAGTTGAATAAAATGTTTTTCTATCTCTTTGAACAAAGTTACAGCCACGTTTTTTATTTTTTCGTGATTTAAAATGAAAGATTATATATAAATACACACACACATATATATGGGTTAAGCCGTTGCCCCTTGCTAGGGGGTGTCTCCAGAAAAAAAAATAAAACGTTAACTGTCAAAATCATGCTTAAATGCTGAATATTCAATGAACCCGTGTGGAAAAAAAATCCAAAACATTAGCCACTTCATGCAACTACACAGAAGGCTCATTTACAGAGCATCGGACCGTCAACACTCTGTACCATTTACTTCAATCTGCAATGCCCTCTTGGTTCCTAGATATTAAGGTCTTTCCTTTCCATCTATTTCACACCTTCTGGTGGTAGTAGTAGTAGTAGTAGTAGTAGTGTTGGATGTCCGAGTGTACTCCTTGCCCAAAAAAGGGCCCTATTATTTATTTACTTGTTCAAGCTTAAGTAGTGTTTGCCACGGGCCTCCTCACTTCTAAACAATTGTGCAAGTTGAATCACAAAAGCTGTCTTGCTAGCACGGGGACAATGACTTATCATAGCCGCCATTCTTTAAGCCTTGACAAGGTACGAATATTCATTCAGAATATTAGAGACAGCTGTTTGTCGTCATCACCTTGTGGGAGGGGTCAGGACGTCATATGCATACGTCACATATAACTTTGAACCCATACACTAGAGCAGGGATGTCAAACTCATGGCCCGCGGGATGGTCTTAAGTGGCCTGCGAGGTGCCAAGAGATTTTTTAACTCAAGCTACTATAACTGTTAGAACTGAGGAAATTTTAACTAAAGTCACTAAACTGAATCAATGCATTTCAAATACAAGTTTTCCATTTATATTCACGAAACCTTTTTGATAATAAACACTTGGTTCACAAAGCCTTTTCCCATTCTAAACCCACGCTGTTCTTCACCAATCAGTCAGTAATCTGTCGTACGTTTCAATGAAAATCTTAAAAATACATCATTCTTGGTATACTTAGCAATGCTACAGCAGCATAGCCCCATAAAGGTGCTTCCACCCTACAGTTAAACAAGTAAAGCTGGTATCACACTAGTCATTTCTTGCTTGCAGTTTTGGCCAGCATCCAGCCGATGCTCGCGAGCAAAAGTATTGTATCGTCCTCGTGGTTTCGAGGAGCAGTAGGAAAAAGTAAACAAAACCGATAAGCTGATATCATCATGGCGCCCAGAAGTTGTCGGACTGTTGCAAGATGTGATGCAGTGGTGTATTTGTGGGTTCGAGAGTGGCTCAGGAGAAGAGAAGCCAAAGGTCTGAGAGTATGTCCTATCAG
Organism: Macrobrachium nipponense; assembly: GCF_015104395.2. NCBI lineage: Eukaryota > Metazoa > Arthropoda > Malacostraca > Decapoda > Palaemonidae > Macrobrachium > Macrobrachium nipponense. Next base: position 51,760,821 of record NC_061101.1, read on the forward strand.
CAGCAGCCATCTTGTTTGTTTACACTATGCAGTCGTTCGCGGTTCGTGCTCGCTGCTTCCCGTCCTGTAGGGGAAGCCAAAATCTCGAGCTAAAAGCTCCCAGTTTTCCATTTTCGGCAGCAACGGCTCGAGGCTGGAGAAAAAAAGGCCTAGTGTGAGGCCACCTTAATAAACAAACACCATAAACTTACCACACATGCAACACAAGCCAACGACTTACTGATAGTTCAAACCAGTGTTGCATACAATCCAACATTTACCGAAGGTCACTAGCTTATTTTCAGATTGTCATATGTATGCGATAAGTTGCAGATGTATGTTTATGACATATTTTCCTGTAGTGTGGACTCAGTCTAATTCTTACAGTCATCTCAATCAACTTTAAATTGCATAATGGAGCAATTACCTTTCTCACCCATCAGTTCAGAATCTTTCCCTCATCCAGACATATCAAGCTGACCAACCACTGAATCACACTATCCTCTTCCTTGTGTCCACAATAGTCACTTCCACAAGCATTCTAAGCTTTACACTAACACTTTCCAAGTTTTCCTCTGCTCTACTTTTATAACGTGCAAAGAATCTCAAAAATGCATACCTCGTCAGCATATGACTTGATTACATGCAGTTCAGGTAGCATCTCTCCATTTACATCTTTTATTCCATGATCCAGTTGTTTATTAACCTTTCTATATTTGCCTCACCGTGGAAAAACTGACTGTACCTAAAGTTCTTGCTCTCATGTTCTCCCCCTCAATATTCTTGTTTCTCCTCGATTCTTTCGTGCTTTCTTCTTGATTATCCAATCCGGTATACTGCAAATCTTTACACGATTTTCTCTACTGTCACACAGTTGCTCCCAGATAACCCAGTTTTAGCCTTCACAAAACCTTTCATTTCATATATGTCATTTATATAAGTTTAATACTCCAACAATATAAAATATATGAAAAGCAACAAATAGATGTATATGAAAAAAATTAAAGCTGGCAAAAACACTACAATAATTGAAATGGTGAAATCATATTACAAACTTCTACACAGTAAACACGTAATGGTAACGATAGTCGTCCAAATTTAGACACACTATGATAATACTATTAAAAATAACAGTCAAATCTTACTCTAAAAGATGAAAGGTTGCTTTCAGTAAAGGAATTACTGAGTTTACTAATTTTCCAGAAACACTTAAAAAAGGCCCTTTCTCCTTGATATTTTGTTAGCTCTCCTTGTCTCGCCCAACACGGCAGAGTTCAACCAATGAGCAAAATCTTTCTTTACCCATGATAGTTTGGGCGCAAGAAATGACAAGATACACAAATGAGCTATTTGATCTAAAATTAATACTTTCTACTGCTGCTGAAATCACTCAAGTATCAGATGTGTGGCCACAGCCATTAAATGCAACCCTTTGATAGTTAGTAGCACAAAGGAAATCACATATACTGTCAAAAAGCTGCCTAGTTTTCAAATCTTAAACTCTCTATGTGAGTGTGTGCAGTATAGTTTGGAGATGTATAATTTTAAGGTAGAAAGACGTGTTAAAGTCACAAGGTATTAACATTGTATCACTGTAAATAAAAATGAAGGAACAGTAGAGAAGACAAAACAACACAAGCCCCAGTCATTTTCAAAGCCCAAAGCTTTGTTTTCCCGAATGTAGAATTAACAAAAAGATCGATTTTTCATAGGGCTGAAATGAGATTAATAAACCACTTGGAGGTGACGAAAAGACTTAGGTCATAGACCCAAATATCTTTGCACTATCTTTATGTTTCTTTATCTGGTAACACCCTTCAGTTCTGCTGCCCTGCGACGACTTATCAATGTCATTAAAGCAACCTTGGGTGATTATTATTGAAACGATACAGATCCAGAACATTTGGTACTGAAACAGCTTTCACCGACGAAGTGAGCTTTATGTCGCATATTTCTTTTTGACGCTTAAAGCTGATCAAATACAAACAATAACAAATCACTGTTTCACATAGGGACTTATAAGATATTTCACAGGAGTTACAACAGCTAGCCACTATAATTACTGTAAGATTAAAAAAAAATATTACTACAATGAGAGAGAGAGAGAGAGAGAGAGAGAGAGAGAGAGAGAGCGAGAGAGAGAGAGAGAGATGAGAGAGAGAGAGAGAGAGAGAGAGAGAAACGCGTAATGTAAGCTAACCAATGAATGACTTCGCAGGTTCGCTTACGTAATTTTTTCTTATGCACATGCTTGTGTACAAATACACACCCACAAACACACACCAACCCCCCCCCCCCCTTACACACACACACGTTTATATATATATATATAATATATATATATATATATATATATATATATATATAAACAAAAAGAAGTTAATGTACAAGTATATAAACTATACTAACCTTCCTACATTCGCCCATAGTATGCAGTGTAACTGATATACTCAAGTGTACAGACAATACCGTTTACCCAAACTTAAATCTGTTAATTTACTCAGTCTATGCAAACATGGAAAAGTAATGTAGGAAGAATAAGTTAATGAAATGAAAACGTCTTTCTGAAGTAAAATAACCGAATTTGAAATATCGCTGATTTATTGTTTGATATATATGTCATTAAATAAAATCTAGTAAACACAGCGTCTGTCTTTTCTGTGTGCGTGTGTGCGCGTTTGCTTAAGCTACATCATACACAGGATCTTACTGATTCTAAGATATGTATGGTACACGTCGTTTTGGTACTTACTGAACTGTGGGATCATTATCCGAATCCCTCTTAACAATTCATTTGTGCCTTGATTTCTATTATATGCAATAAAATGGTGCCTGATGTAAGGCACTAGGGTCTGTGCTTGAAGATCACACAACGACGAAAGATTTATTACAAAGGAAAAGAGAGAAATCACCACTGTTTTTCATAACAGCTCCAGCTGTGCGTGACAAATGAAAAGCATAAAATAAACGAAAAATTTCAAGATTTGCTGGCTGATAACATTACTCTAGACAGACCCTAGGGAACGAAACACTTTGAGAACAAAGGATAAGCGACTCGCAAAAGCGAAACAAAAGACAGTCGGGGGAAAAAAGAAGAAAACCCCATTTGCAAATGGTGGTGTTTATAGGAAAATTGCTACCTGAGACGGGGCCACCGCCCGAGATCATGATTCTACCCTCTGAATTAATTAACTGGCGAGATTAAGAGATTCTTTATGGGGGCTTATATCATCTCGAGATTGTCTCTGAAATCTTGATAACGTTTTCGCCGTTGTAAAACACGGTCGTTCAAAATGGCCACGCCTGTTTCACTCAACACGCAACGGCATCCCGCAGGTGGCGATGCTGTAGATAGACATACGCTCGGCCGGGCCACCGTAAATTGCCCCTGCCCTTTTTGAGGAATATTCATGTCTATCACATAATGCCGACCAGTGTCTCTACATCTCCCCTGGATTCATATTTCATGTTCCTGTCGTCATAAACTCAAATCTATATATTCCTCCACTAAAAGGGAAAATCAATAAATAATCCTCTTAGTTTCCTTTGTAATAATTTCCCACGATGGTTATTTCTTTTTCATTCGTTGGGCTTAATAATAGCTCCAGGTTTTCCCCTGCTCTATTCCCATTCACTACCACAACTACCAGAACTAATGAGGAAGGCCACTTACATGCATATCATTACGAAACAGTCAAGAAGTTCAGTAACGTCAAGTTAAAATTCTTCCAGGAAATTTTGGACTAGCACCCACTATGATTAAAAGCACACAAAAAAGTATGATATTAATTTCCAAGTCCCCGTAAGAATTCAGCTAAGATTTTTTCCATTGCTAGAGAGAGAGAGAGAAAGAGAGAGAGGGAGAGAGAGAGAGAGAGAGCGCACCACCACACTCCAGGTTTCATGAAAGTCTGCCAGAGATCGCTATCTACGGCGTCGAAATCCCCGGCGCTCTAATTCGACCTCAGATAATGCTTGGTGTTATTGTATTACGTCACGACACCTGCATCCCATTATATCATTTGGAGTGTCTCTTTATTATAGTGATTAAACAGATCCACCTCGAGGGTTCGGCACAGGGGTTACTCGAGCCAAGGATCTAATCGGACGTATTATGCAAATGAAGTATCACGGTGCAGGAGAATGATAATTGAAAAGGAATGCCTGAGGAAACTCTTCTGACCTTCTGTACTCGCCCGGTATTTCTTGATACTTTTATTTACTGCTGGTCATGGAGTGAAAGATTCCACAAAATGTTTCCTCGCTGAGCACAAAAGACAAGAAACAAATACTAATTCAATAAAATAACCAGAGAAATCATGTTTGGGTAGAAAAGGTTACGCGTGTAACCCACTCTGTGCCTAGAGGCAGTAATTCCTCTTTTAGACGATTGCTAATGAAATGAGTTTTACAGAACGCAACAGTACCACTTCTATTCACTACGATCGCTCGAAAGCCCGAGCACGCACGCACACGTGCACACACACATATATAATCACATTCTACCTTTCGGTAATCTACAATACGTGGAAAGAGACTCTGCGAAATCACAGAACGATAAAATTGAAATCAAAGTATATTACAAGAAAATATAACCAATGCAGTATACACAGCATCTTTTTCATAGTAAAGACTGTGCGTTGTTACACAAGGAACATGAGAGCTATTTTCAGTTCTAAAACCGAAAAAGAAGTTAAACGCAATGGTCTAGAAAAAAAAAAATTTCATCACGGGTTGGAAAAATCAGCAGAAGTAGTTCAACGTATGAGAAAAATACTCCTTGAGGTCTTTGTATGAAGAAAGGATTCTTTGAGGACTTTGTAAAAGTTGCGAAATATATCGAGCATGTGATGAAAAGTAAGAATAAAGAAGTGGAAAGGAAAGTAGTAGAACATGAACCCGTTGCATGTATGCAAAAAAACACTTCCGTAGAATGCTGGGATGAATATGTACGAAATATACAGACCCAATCTGAAGCGCTCCCACTCCATGATTTACTTTGCACAGAGAAGTACTCAATTTATTCTTTATTTTACCCCAAGTTGTCTGTGTCTCATTGTTCGAAAATAATACTAAGGCCAAGTTCCTGTGAGTAGTGGTTTCCAGTAACTTCTAGTGAATACAACAGAAAGTTGGTCCCAGTTTGCAACGGCCCTTCAGCCCCTAGCAGCTCTCACTTTTTAAATATTTTACTTTTCATCAATCCCCCCTTCGTTTCTTCAATATTGCTGTATAATTGCACTAACGATTACGTATCAGTGCAACTGCAAGGTCTACTCCAGTTTCACATTTAAATTCTAGAACTCTAACTCCCTCTTTTCTCTGTCTTAGTGTGTAATGATCGTTTTTTGGTAAAAGCAGTAACGCCATCGTTTGCGTCATGATGTAACACCGCCTAGGTACCACAGAGCTTTAATTTCCTTTCCTGCAAAACTGTGGCAATGACCTTAAAATTAATGTGCTTACTTTGGTTATTTACACCTGAATGTAAAGATAAATACACTTCCTATTTTTTCTAATAGCATGCAGCCAGTAGGGAGGTACTGCCGTCAGTGCACCTCAGACGGTGAACTGTAGGCATTACTCAAGGTAATTTACAACGTCCATCAGGCCGCAAGCTACAACCCTTTTCATTCTCTTTTGGTATACCTCTGTTCATATTCTCTTTCTTCCATTTTACATCCATCCTCTCCTTACAATTGCTTCAGCACTATTTTCATCGCTGAATAATTTCATAGGTCACAGCACTTGGCCTTTGGCACAT
>NC_061101.1:51771563-51786563 GCF_015104395.2 Macrobrachium nipponense
AAAGGGAAAGCCCGGATGAAAAAGCCACTACCACTATCCTTCTGAACCATGTTGAGACTTACAATTGAGGCGTAACTTCGAATTACACCTTTAGAACCTGCAACTTTACGGACACGACTCTGGAAAGACTAGCGTTGGTCACTGAAATCATCCAAAACAGCAAAGAACTCAGCCATGACCACAGAAATAATCTTAACAACTGACCTAGGCTAGTTTCTGCTATTGGAAGAGAAATCTCGTGTTCCATAATAATAATAATAATAAAAATAACAAAAGATTACTAGAGACTAATAGATACTAAACAAGTTCATCATTCAACTTACAGGTTGCAAACTTTTCTGGGGCTCCCAAAACCAATAGCAATTGTGAGAAAGAACCTGAAATGAAAACAGAAATATGATTAAATCAATTAAAATTCGAAATAAAAACTATAAATACAATTGTATATGTTTTCATTCAGATTTCGGATCATGAAATATAGAAAAATGAAAAAGATACATTAGTGAAAGAAGCAGAACGCCAAATAAAAACCATGACAGCATGGTACGATGCAATATAAAAATAAATAAATCAGGTTTGGACTTTATTCTGAGTGGCGCTCTTTAAAAAAAAAAAATAAATAAATAAAACTTCATCTCGTGAAAGGTCATTAAAGTCTCCTCCTGTGGTGTTCAACCCTGACTGAAATGAATAACTTCAGACTTCTTTTTTTCCCTTTTAACAAATCAAATAGTTAAAATAGTACACTTAGATACTAAAAAAAAGTTCTAGATAGATTATTGCATCTGTGGTGTATAAGGGTTAATACAATACCAAGAAAACATTCAATATGCTTTAGAAGACAAACAGCTGGTAAAAAAAAATCAGAGAAAAGCCCCTTGGAAGTAGCAGTGGCAAAAACTTTAGTTCCTTGTTAACGATAGCTTGAGCCACTGCTTAGAACGGAATCAATAAACAGCGCTATCCTATCAGCACAAAAATGCATCACAAGATCCATTGGGTTGCAATCAGTTGTGTGGAATTCCATAAATGCTTTAAAACTCTGGTTTTCTTTAAATTCCAAGAGCTGATTACCACTGATGTGCTACGTTTCGGAAATTCTAGAAGGTACTATTTACAAAAGTAAGCAAAACTACCACTTTAAAAATTGTCTCCCTTTCCGACTCGTATCAAATAACTTATACATATTATATATATATATATATATATATATATAGATATATATATATATATATATATATATATATTATTATATATATATACATATATATATATATATACGTATATATATAGTAACTGAATCACGAAAAAAATTTAGAACTTTAAGAACGTAATGAATATTCGAATAAAGGGAAAATCCACGAGGGAAAGTTAACCCATAGAGTACTGCTGCAAGGCCTTTCGTCTCTCGTCCTTTACTAAGCATATCTTGAAACCATGAGGTACTGGGGTCAATAATTTCAATTCCAATGCATTTGTACATAAACAATGACTGGCAACAGTTCCTTAAAAGTATGTATGAAACAGTATGATAGTAGACATATACGTGTTCAGTATCAAACATGTTCAACTGAAACTTCTATCATACTCATATCAATAAGCTCTGTTCCAGATCCCAAGTAAATGTGCATAGCATACACACGCACACACACACATATATATATGTATATATATATATATATATATATATATATATATATATATATATATATATATATATATATATATATACATACATACATACACACACACCACACACACACACATATATATTATATATATATATATATATATATATAATATATATATATATATATATATATGTATGTATGTATGCATGTATGTATATTAGAGATGTATCGGATATCTGCATCCGCATAGACAATTTCTTAACATCCGCATTAGCATTGCGAGTAACATCCGCATCTGCACCCACGGTTTGAGAATGCGGATATGAGGATATCACCCCCTACTCAGTTTTCAAAAGTTCAAATTCGTACATTGTAGCTAAAAGTAGATTTTTTTTTTGTTTTTTGCTAAATTTGGCTTTTTCGTCTTATTATACCGAATTCATGATGCAAAATTACATATTTCATACAGTAGCATACATTATAGGTAGCTATGTTATAGCATATTTGTTTTAAAGCAGATTTGTTTAAGTAATTTCATGTCATTTACAGGAGCTGTAATCATTAAGGCAGGGTATCGCATTTTTTAGGAAACACTCTCTCTCTCTCTCTCTCTCTCTTTAATGAGAAGAATGGATTTGAGTTTTGTTACCCTTATCAAGCAATGAGCATGAAATAACCTTGTGCTAAGACAACTAAAACGTTCGTGTATCTCTGTTACTGTTTATACGATCATATGAAAGTATACACACACATTCATGAGTACCACCGTATGTTTCTACTTTCAATTAGTACATCAAATATTATGTGGTAACGCAAAATTTTGAATTATTTGGCTGAAAATCGTCTTTAACAATTAAATATATCTAAATTACTTAGAGTTACAAAGTATCCGCGTCCGCGAGGGCATGGTCATAAAATATCTGCATCTGCATCCGCATCCACAAATTTAAAAGATTAATGTCCACATCCGCATCTGCAAATGTTAAAGAAATGATATCCGCATCCGTATCTGCAAATGTTAAAGAATTGATATCCGCATCCGCATCTGCAAATGTTAAAGAATTGATATCCGCATCCCCGCATCTGCAAATGTTAAAGAATTGATATCCGCATCCGCATCTGCAAATGTTAAGAATTGATATCCGTATCCACATCTGCAAATCCCATTTTCAGAGTTCTGATACTTATATATATATATATAATATATATATTATATATATATATATATATATATATATATATACATATACATATTCACACACGCACACGCACACGCAGACACACACACATACATATATTATATATATATATATATATATATATATATATAGATATATATATATATATATATATATATATATATTTATATATATATATATATATATATATATATATATATATATATATATATATATATATCTATATATATATATATATATATATATATATATATATTATAAAATCAAGCTATGCGCTGTAAAGATTTTTAGCGAGACCGCCAACCAGAAGTAATTTTTCTAAATTCATGGCTGGAATTAATCTGATTCTATTCAGTTCAGTTAAAAAAAATCCTCCTAATAAAAAATATAATCAAAACGTCAAGAACGAATTTATGATGAGAGAGAGAGAGAGAGAGAGAGAGAGAGAGAGAGAGAGAGAGAGAGAGACGAGCACTATCTCTGAACCATCCCTTCTCCTCTGCCTTCGGTACTTAACAATAGAGCAATAAATTCAACAGCTGATCCCATCCATTATCCTTACCGTTGTTGAGCAACTTATTGTTGTTTATGCCGATAATCATTTAAAATTCTAGTAAAAAATCGCTTTTTATATAAACAGCTCCACCAAATCTACGATATCTAATCAGAGGTGGAGTGACGAACGATATTGAGGAACCTTCAAAGCAGAAATAATTTCCGATATATTTTCCAGTTCCTCTTCCTTCAATGGAAGGTTGATGAATGACAGCGTTCTTATCAATTCGCTTGTTTTATCAAGCACAAATTTCATCCAACTGCACTGTACTTAATCGCATGTGAAGGAATGAGACAGTGTATGAGTATTGGATCAGGTTGCATTCTAACTCATGCGAGTTAGAATGCTAGCATACCCAAGCATTTGCTTTCACATGAATCACTCAAGGTTGACGAGAGTTCATGAACACCTGTACGTAGACCATCGATATCTACTTCTCTTAAAATTAATCTAATATTCACTTTTTCGTCGAAAGAATCGCATTGCACCAATCTGTCGAAAAAAGCTTCAAAATGCTACAAAATAAATGCTTACTAAAATACGCTTGATACAAAGTACCTATCACAGAAAATTAAAATCAAGGAAATATAAAAATGGAAGGAGTGTCTTACAAGAAACAAACAAATCACGTGGTATTATACGTATTTGATGGTTACAATTTAATGCAAATAAATAAATAAATAAATAAATAAAATTATGCATGCAATGTAGGATTTCATTCACAAATCGCATAAACTGCAGACATCACTGATTGAAACTCGCGAATTTCTCTAAATTTAAACGGTTTGCTTTAGTAAATTACAAACATGTTACAATTATGATCGAAGCTTAAATAACTTACAGAAAGATAAGCACATCTCTTTACAGAAACGGCGAAAGCCGAGGACGAAAGTTTCCAGCTCTAAACAAAAACGAAACAAAACTCGAAATGTCGGCGAAAAGAGAAGAAATCGAAGAACAAAAGCAACTCTGCTTGCGCTCAAGCAGTGCGGATCATCCGCTGCTGATATCGTAGCAGGCGTCGTCACGCCAGGTCACCTAATCAGATAAAGTCTGCCTTCCTAAAACCATGACTTAAAACCAGTTGGGAATATTATTTATTTAATATAATAATAATAAAAAGAGAGCGAAGTCAAGAAGCACTGAAATTTCGCTTTAACACCAATGATTGGTCTGGTATCTGGCTCAGGTTGTATAAAGAGCTGTCTTGATGTATTTATACGGATAACGAAATCGAGAACAATCAGTAATAAATAAAAGGAATGGTTCCTATTCACATTTTTCAAGGGCAGTTAATGCTGCCTCAGTCCTCAGACACACGTGTAACACGCTCCAGTAGACTTATGCAAAGAAAAAAGTGGAGGTGGTGTGTTTTGTAGGGGGTAGGGTGGGGCGTGGGAGGGATTTTAGAGGCATGTGGGGAGGTAAAACGAACAGCTGCTATTTTCTCGGCCTCTTCCTTCCTCTTCCTCGTAAGAGTCAAATTAAACACCCTTTTATTTTTAACTCAACATCCCCGCTTTACTTCCATAAAGGTGAGTTAGTTAATCAATTCATCCATATATCACTGAATTCTTATCATATAAATCTTTTTCACTCACCTTTTGCAGGATAAAAAAAATTACTCTCGTTACTTACAAATATCGCAAGTTTAAGTTTGGTATTATGCCAAAATATCATTATGTAATGATAATGCTTGGAACAGCTAAATCTGTCCGAATTTCCTCATGCTATTTGGGACTTGCGCACTTTGACAAAGCAATTTCAAGGTAAAAATCAAGAGAAACAGCAATCTTTTTGTTTCACCAATTTCACAATTCTGCTTCTCAGACAATCACTAAACTAAATGCATTTTTTTAGTTTCATTTTACATCTGAGAAACACGCACGTGTGTGTTTGGGCACTTTTCCCCACAGTCCAATGCGGAGGGGCACATGACAATGTCAGACTCGACAAAGTAGCGAAACAAAGACACTTACAAGAGTTTACACTTCAGTCATGATTCTGATAGCATGCATTGCACAAGCGACATTTACAATGGGTTTAAGATGAAAATCAAGCACTTCTGGAATCTGTTATTCTAATAGTGAAAAATACGACCTGTACTCCATATCATCAGTACTAAGGCACTGAAACATTTTCCGTTAGGATGTATCAGTCAAAGGAAGGCTATGGGTGGCGAAGCCCCAACGGCTTAGGCGGGGCGAAGTTATATTTAGTTGGGTTACGACCTGCGGGTCCTTTTTACAACATTTCTCACCTTCATTTTCATCTTTTTCATGATGCGCTTTTTACTATTATGTCATTCCAAAATAGCACAATATTAAATATGATTTTATATATATATATATATATATATATATATATATATGATATATAATATATATGTGTGTGTGTGTGTGTGTGTGTGTGTGTTGTGTGTGTATGTGTGTGTGTATATATATATATATATATATATATATATATATATATATATATATATATATATATATATATATATATATATATAGTTCTTAAATCCACGGTAGAAGGGGGACTTTGGATCAAGTACTTTCGTAGTATATTTCTACATTCTCAAGTTTACACTGAATCAAAGTTAGGTTGAGAGACTTATTTATACAGTTTGTTAATCTTGGCAGAATGTTCTTTGAGCAAAAAAAGACATGGAAAGAGGATCAAGAGCTAATCCAGGGTGAAGATTTATATTCCTCGCTGACGTGCTTCAATAAAATGGACTCCTGCAGATTCCACACACACACACACACACACACACACACACATATATATTATATATATATATATATATATATATATATTATATATATATATATATATATATATATATATAAAGGTTTCCCTAGCCACTACTAGCTTAATCAGACTAAAACCAAAACTACTAGGAAGCGTGAAGGTATGCTGCGTTGCTATTAAATTGAAACAAGCAACTATTGAGGCATGATTCATTTGTAAGCAAATTGGTGGTTAATTGGTATAACTGCAAACAAATCATGGGAAATCACTTGTTGCAGTTTGATACAGCTGCAGTGGCTAGCGAAAACTACTAAATATACAATTAGTTAATCATTGGTATTACTGTAGCTGTTGTTGATTTTGATTAAGCTGGCCTTATGCCGGCACAGTCCTTCCTCATAGAGCAGCCCGTAGGTCATTTGAATATTTTGTAGGTGAATGGTGAGATTATTACTGTAGATTTTGCTTCCTTTTACCTGAGTGCGACAATGATCTTATATATATATATATATATATATATATATATATAGTATATATATATAGATATATATATATATATATATATATATATATATATATATATATATATATATATATATGCGCATTTGTAAGCACGTATTTTGAGCGTTTGTGTAATACTTGTATATATATATATATATATATATATATATATATATATATATATATATATATATAATATACATATTAGATGTGAGTGTATGTGTATGTGTTTGCGAAAACCACCCATTCGTCAGGAGAGAAGAATGCAGCCAAGCCTGTACCGATATCTGCGACCCTTTCCGAAATCACCGGCCAGGTTATCGGAGAGCCCCATAACATGCTTCTTCGCTGTAGGTAGGAGAGAGGGAAAATGTGATAACTATATCGAAGCCCGATATAAGGTTAAAAGGTCCTCGCCACAACATCACACTGAAGAATAATGGGAAGAAAACGAGACTCTATAACGACCTTTCGGGGCGGAGAGAGGAGAAACATTTTATGGTAGGACCGAAAAAACAGATGCAAGGAGACGGATGTTTGTTGTCCCCTTTCCTGAATATTTTGGATATTTTGGCAAACTGAATTTAATTCAGTCTTTTCGAATATTTTTCAGATCTAAACCAAAACAGATTTTACATCATATTTTTGATAAATTTATCCTGATGTGGGGATTTCTCTGCTGACGAAGGAATTTTTTTCCTGATGCAAAATTTTTCTCTTGATGGAGGAATTTTTATCGCGATTTGGGAATTTTGATCCTGATGAAGGAATTTTTCTCCTTATATAGGAATTTTCTACCGCTGGAGAAATTTTTCTCCTGATGTGGAATATTTCCCTCACAGAGGAATTCAAATTTTTCTCCTGATCTGGGTATTTTTTCTCCTGATGCAGGATCTTTAATGCTGATGTGGTATTTTTCCTGATGATGGAGGAATTTTTCTCCGAATGCGTTAATTTTTCTCCTCTAGTGGGAATTTTTCTCCAGATGAAGGAATTTATCCCTTGATGTGGGAATTTTTCTGGAAAACTGAACTCCTTTCATACACTCAACGACCAAAGCATAACATTTTCCAAACTATATAACATGACTAATATTCCAGCCGGTCGAGACGTCAACTTCTTCACAGGCAAGTCACTCGGGTGCGAGAGTTCAAATGCAGGTCAAATGCAACACTTTTTGAGTGGCTGCTCATGCCATATGTCTTCCAAATTAAGGACCGGTTGAGAATACGAATTTCCTGCAAAATTTAACAAGACACGAACGAGGTACATCAACATATTAGATATTCACACCATACATGCATATATATATATGTATAACTCAATCACGAAAGTTAGGAACGTGATAAATCCATAAATAAAGATATATCCTCATTCGGTTATTTTTCCTTTGTGGCATATATCTTTATATAATTTATTATTACTAATTTATTATATCATATATATTATATTTATATATATATATAGATATATATATGAATGTCTTTTTACTATTAATACAACAGTATAATATGAAGATGAAAGGCCCATAAAACACTATTTTAACGTTGTAACCATATATTTCGGGGGAGCACTTCCTTCTGTGCTCTTGATCACTGGTAGAATTTCTGGACATGGGATGTTTTGCAAGAGTATATATACAAAAACATATATAGGTGTGGCAGTAAGTCTCTGTTGGTAACCCAGGAAGGGTGGACAAATTAAACTATTCCCTAGTGTTTTATGGGCCTTTTATCTTCTATATATATATATATATATATATATATATATATATATATATATATATATATATATATATATATGTGTGTGTGTGTGTGTGTGTGTGTGTGTGTATATAGTATATATATATATATATATTATATATATATATATATATATATATATATATATGTATATATATATGTATATATATATATATATATATATATTATATATATATATATATATATATATATATATATATCTATATATATACATATAATTACACACACGTATGTGTTAACAGAATCTATTGTTGCATCAGGAAAAGTATGACGAAAGACGTTGGCCTTGTAAATGTCGATCGACGAAACGATGCTTTAATCGAATTGACCTTTCCTGGTATTAATCCATCATTTTCGTCCATCTATAAATCCTAATTACATTACATTACGCGTTCACACCATCTTTAGCGACCAGCGAAACCTTGACAGGTCTAAGTTTCGTCCTCCGGTGTTATCTTTTGCTTGGTCTGGTCAATTAGCAAAACCTGACTCGCTTGTTATCCTTAGGGTTATGCCAGAAAATTTGAATGATTTTACTGGTTATTTCATAGTCTTGAGAAATTGGTTATAAATTGTGATGGCCATTATTTTTTTCACAAAGCCTTATGCAAACAATGAAAATTTTGAGTCACCAAGTGGTAACTGCTGTTAAAAGACATAGTTATGAATTAAAACGCAAAAACACTTACAAGATTGGATGGTCAGCACCCAGATAATTTACAAACCCGTCATTCTTATAATCATAATCTGATAAAATAGAAATGTGATTGAATACAAACGACTTGTTATATCCCAACATATTTTAGAAAGACTTTATTACATTATAGCTCTGATATATAAGAAAATAATTCTGTGTAAATCATTCCGTGAAATATATAATTACATAGGACTGATTCTGTAAGAAAAATGCCGTGGCAAAATAACTATAAAAAACATTCTGGAGGGTTTAGAGTGCCATTGCTTTGGGCATGGAATTTCTTGAAAATTGTGTACATATATAAATAAATCAATAAATAAATATAAATAAATAATAGTAAAGTATATATATATTATTATATATATATATATATATATTATGCTCTCATACATACACACACATATATTGTATATTATATATATATATATATATATATATATATATATAATATATATATATATATATATTATGCTCATACATATACGCACACATATATATGTGTATACATATAGATAGATATATATTATTATATATATATTATACTCATACATATTACGCACACACACATACACACACACACACACACACACACACACACACACACATATATACGATATATATATATATATATATATATATATATATATATATAATATATATATATATAATATATTTTAGGCCTCCACAAACAATAAGCTACAAAGGTAGTTTAAAATTCGATTCCCTCTACCTCGGAAATAATACCGAAGCAGAAGTATAAATGGTGAGTGGTTCGTCACCTGAGAGATTCGATCCCCCGACAGCAACTAACCCCGACTTCAGAAATGAGTACCACTCTACCATTCAGTACCCAGGCGACGATTATGAATCCCCTTCCGATTTAATACCTAAATAGAGTGAATTGAATTTTAAACTACATTCATAGTTTAATGTTTGTGAACTAAAACAATGCCATGGCGATATGATAAAAATTCACACGTGCGCACGTAGTATCCCTAAGCATGGCTTTTTCCAGACAAATCCAGGCAGAAGCAACTGAAAAATTCTTCCTTTAATTTATAACGTTAGCAAAAACCTCCTCACATAATAATGCCGCAACATCACGCAGTTCATACAAATATACACAAACCTTTTCTCTCGTCAAAATTCACTGCGCCTCTCACTTCTGCAGCCTGCACACTCTTGAATTTCAGAGATATTCTAACCATTTCATCCAATACATTTTCCTCGTCTTGGAACCGGCACTTTCTAAACTTCTACCTTTGTATATACCTTTGTCTTTTTTCTCCAGGCGGCTTACCAACCTAAAGATACTCGATTCACATAAACTAGCATCTTTACTAAAACATTTTCTATGTTTCTATACCTCACAGTCTTTCAACTCGTTTGAGTCAAGATGCAATTTACAAAAAACGAACCTCAACAGCTTTTTCTGTTCTTCGTTTCAGAGTCAACATCCAAACTTACTTTTACTAACAAAGACATCGGTCTTTCCTTCCTTCCAAATATTTTCCAGATCTCCTGCCAGCTTTCACATTCATCGGTCTACCTTCTTGCTCCCATTTAACCTGAAAACGTAAAGTGCTACTTCTTTGCATCTTTCTGAGACCAGATAAATACTCGCCGATATACGAATCCAAATATGCCATGCCCATAAATCAACACTAAACCATAATCAATATTGGAACCACCAGGGAATTTATCATTAAGGCCATCAAACTGGCCAATAACTGATTGCATCTCCTATGTAAATGATCTGCTCAAACTCTGAATTTCCGAGATGCTTAAGACAGGATGCAGATGTGCAACAGATAAACAGAAACAAACAAGACAAACAAATGAACACCACTGTGGAATGCTATTTTTCTTTCATGTACACGAGGTCCGAAGTCAATCATTAAGGGAAGAACATCTATCTCAATTTGTACAACACTTCAAGCAGACTTATACCCTATTCTTAAATACTATTTAGCAATGGGACTATAAGAATCGGTTGGTGCTTGATTTCGCCTTTTTTTGCACTTCCTATTTGCTCTCTCTCTCTCTCTCTCTCTCTCTTTATATATATATATATATATATATATATATATATATATATATATATATATATATATATATACACACATATATATTATGTAATATATATTAGATACATACATATATAATATTATAACATTATACTATTATATATATCATCATATATATATATATATACTTATATATATATATTATATATACGTATATGTGTGGCGTGTGGTATAACGAATCAAGTAAAATATCTACGTGATGAATATATCAAGACGAAATCCACGAAGGAATTTTTGTCTTTTATATACAAGCAGACTAACGCTCATTATGGTAAGATTGTCCGTTTTAACGCCAGGAGTCAATTTGACGGTTGCTGTGCAGGGATTATTAGTTTTGCTTGAAATTTTCCGGTTTACGGTTTTCAACCCGTCCCTTGAAAGGGTGGGTGGGGGGGTTAGGAGAAACCCCCATTATTAACCACTTAGTTGGTCCCGACTATAACCCTGTCAAGTTTCATTCCAATCAGAAAGAAGCCGTTTGGATGGTAATTGAATTAAAACGACAAACGGACGGGACAGACATAGCTCCCATTATAGCACGATATATACATACATACACATATATATATAATATTATTATATAATATGGTGTGTGTGATGTGTGTGTGTGTATACACCACAGCATGTGTACTACATGACCACACATTTAAGCATACAAAAAATTATCATAAGTAATAAAATGAGATGCAGGATACACAACACCATATAAAATATGAAATAAAACCAAAAGCCATCTAGCTAAGGCTGCCAAGGAAAGAACCACGAACAGATTATATCGACGAAGAATAAACTCAAATGTTTCTGCTTTAGCAAAAGACCCCAACCTAACAGAAGCACTGCAAGCAATGACTGGGGGCCAAGAGCATTTTAGGTCATCCACACGCAAGATACAATCAGCTGCTGATCATCTCCGACCGGAGTCTCTCTCCAATGCAAATTGAAAGTTCGCGGATACTCATTTGACCTTCGGTATCCAAGTTTACATTAGTTGACCGTTACGGCATTCATACCAGGAATTACTTTTGGACCATGACGAAGATCTAGCATACTGGCCATGATTCTCCAAAATGTAATGAGAGGATTGTTCCACTTTCTGTGCAGATCACAGTAATCATATTACAATGTTGGTCCTCCTCGGGGCAGGAATATAGAATCTGAAGACAAAACACTTGTCTTCTTTAAGGTATTGTGTCCTCAGTGACCCATACGATTAATTTTTTTTTTTTACTAGGACGTAAGTATAGGTTAGTTCACCAAATGCAAAGGTTCGAGATGATCATAATAATATGGTAAGGTCGCTGATTGAGATATAGTCCTGGGTTACGTAACCTCAGAAATCGTGTATAATCATTAAGCATTCGGCTTTACGGGTGTTCTAAAATGATTATATTAAACTATTCGAAGTAGATTATTACAGGAACGTCTTGACTATCGAGATGACTAAGATCGTAAAGGATAGGATCTGGAAATATCTCTGCCCTACCAAATGAACCAGAATCGCTACTGCTGATCTTGATATCATTCAAAGAAATTGGCTGAACAAAACTCCACCCAAAAGATTAAACTGAGATGCAGGAGAGGACAGTTAACTTTTGACATTCCCGCATTGATTCGACATCTCCAAGGATAAAAGTCCAAAATTTCTTCAAGTTTGCTGTTGATGGCACTATGATAGCAGTAGCAATAATAATAATAATAATAATAATAATAATAATAATAACCACTGGAGCCTGTGCAAGAAACACCAGCTACCTTGCAGTAATAAGTAGTACGAGCACCAACCTGAAGGAGTGATAGAAAACGATCAGGCCAAGATCCTCTCGGACCATGGTATCAGAACGGACAGGGTGATACGTGCAAACAGACCAGACGTGACGTTGATTGACAAAATCAAGAAGAAAGTATCACTCATGATGTCGCAATACCATGGGACACCAGAGTTGAAGAGAAAGAGAGGGGGAAAACGGTAAGTATTCAAGACCTGAAAATAGAAATACGAAGGATATGGGATATGCCAGAAATTGTACCCATAATCATAGGAACACTAGGCACGATCCCAAGATCCTGAAAAGGAATCTGGAAAAACTAGAGCTGACAAGTAGCTCCAGGACTCGTGCAGAAGAGTGTGTGATCCTAGAAACGGCGCACATAGTTAGAAGAGTGATGGACTCCTAAGGAGGCAGGATGCAACCCAGATTCCCACACTATAAATACCACCCAGTCGAATTGGAGGACTGTGATAGAAAAAAATAATAATAATAATAATAATAATAATATATAACGAAGTCGAAAACAAATCAATCAAAGTAGATTCTAGACCAAAAACGTGAAAACCAAATTAACTTTACGCGAAAATACAAAACAAGTTCGGTTTGAATGGGACAGGGAAGCCAAAACTTCAAAGACACAAGGCCATATGAATGATTCCATTCGACTGCTTTTTTAAACAACTATAAAACATTAACTGGAACACAGGGAGAAACTATGAAATAATGCTAAACAAAAACCTAAAAGGAGAAAATTATATAAGAGCTATTTGTACTGAAGCATCTAATACATGTAGCAACTTGGATATTGATTTTTTTACACAAGACAAAGAAAAGAATACCCCAGGTTTTAGCACTATAATCTTAATAACAATAAATTCTGCGTGTTTTGCACTTAGTCTTTTCCCATTTAAGTACTGTATGTGAACCATCTACCTACAGCCTCAGTTATCTCAGCTTTCAAGGAATGAAGTTAATACTCTGAACATTCTGGATGAGCTTGAGCAAGACAGAGATGATAAAAGAATTATTATGAGACTAAGATTAAAAATGGATGTACTGGTAGTGGTATATATAATTCTGATACGAGTCTAGTCTGCGGTGAGATTCTTTCTCAACACTTAATCGCCATCGTGGGGGGGTGGGGGGGGGGGGGTGTTAGCGCCGTCAGCGACTGTAGACGTTACTTAAGGTTCTTTGCGGTATACTTTCCGCCCCAACCTGCAACCCCTTTCATTCATTTTACTACCTCCGTTCATATTATCTTCTTCCATCTTCCTTTCCACCCACTCCTAACAATGGATTCAGTGCAAATGCGAGTGTTCCTCCTGTTACAACTTTAAAAACTTTTTCAGCCACTTTCCGTTTCATCTGTGAATGACCTCATACGTCCCAGAATTTGGCCTAAATCCTATATTCTGTTCTATTATAACCCTTAATCGCTTCGGACTAACCCAGATCCTTTTACTTTGAGAGACTTCCTACAGCAAATCAGAATAAAGGTAAAAAGCTTTGCCACTCTTATAACTCAACGCCGTTCTTTCGTTCTATCTGTTAATACAAGAAAATTCCCAATATTGGCATTTTAAAGGATAAAATCACGCATGAAGGATGAAAGAAGAAAATTTTGGTCAAGCAGTCTTCCCCGTAAATTTCACCACTAATTATGGTAATGGTTTTAATAATCATATAATTTTTGCCTGACACTCAAATAAATATGAATCTGATACAGCGATCCATGTAGTCGGGAACTTTATTTCCATTCATTATGAAACAGCAGTTAATGACACAAAATGTTCCATGTTTCAATAATACGTGGTTGGAAGTAGCAGACATTTTTAACATTAATTAAATGGAGACATATGTGGACCAAATTTTTCACGATGATTATGGAAATTCATATGATAGGAGTTACAAGGATTAGGATGTCTCAAAGACTTGTTAGTCCATCCGAGGAGACATTGTGTGCTCCCTTATCTGTAGGAGCAGGTTTTACTGTGCATTCACAGTGTCCTAATGATTTTGCGTGGCTTTCATTTAAACTCTTCC
>NC_061101.1:51791563-51801563 GCF_015104395.2 Macrobrachium nipponense
GGTGCTGGTTGAGACGTTGTGAGAGAGATTTACCGGTTTGTCCGTGATAGACTTTATCACACTTTTTGCAAGGAATTTCATATATGCAGCCTACAAAAAGTGTGATAGTCTATCACAGACAAACCGGGAAATCTCTTTCACAACGTCTGAAACAGCACCAATATTCTGTGAGAACTGGGCCAATATCAAATGCATTATTCGTAAATATGAGAGATTTAGATCATCCTATTAACTGGAGTCAAGCAAGAGCCTTAATCCCATGTAATGACACAGTTAAAAGGAATATAATTGAATCTTGTTTCATCAAGTCAAATAATGGAAGTGTTCTAAATTTAAGTCTTGATTTATTTAAATTTGATGCCTTCATAATGAAAAAAGTTGTAGATAAACATAAGAAAAAAAATTAATATATTCAGTTTTTACATGTTTCTTACTATACAGATACTTTGTAGTTTCTGTTAGGGATAAATCTATGTTTAGGTTTGCAACCGTGTGATATCCGATAATCCTGGATTATCTCTTTAATTTTTATCTTTTTGACAATTAACCATCTGGTATTCTTGTTATTGTTCTTTACCTGATAACTTTCTCTCCAACTGTATTTCATTCATTCCTTGACAATGTCTTAGTAAAGACGAATGCGCTTGGATTTCTGACAATAATTTTCCTGTGGTATTCGCTTATTTAATGAAGGCACGTACATCTACTGTGATTTTTGAACACTCACACACCACACACACACACACACACACACACACACACACACACATATATATATATATATATATATATATATATATATATATATATATATATATATATATATATACAACAATGTTATGCAGTCTTACCTTGGTGACCTGCTGTACTGTAAGCGATTTAATTATTTTCTTTACTCAAAGTAAATGATTATTTACTTTACTCAAAGTAAATAATAACTTACTTTACCCAAAGCGCTAAGATTACAACTCCAAAATAGTAGAAAAACCAAAGAGAAATTCATGGATCCTGACAGAAAACTGAAAAAGAATATAACACCTGACTACAATATCTAACAGATAATTAAGCAGTTCTGAAAGGAGATTATTAAAAGATAGGTAGGTTTTAAAGGTGTAACAGGAAGAATACCCGCAGTGACACTATGAAACAATTGTTAGAGAGCGTGGAGTCGGATAGAAGAAAGAGAATATGACCGGAGCTACAGTAAAATGAATGAAAGAGGTTGCAGCTAGCGGACGAAGAGACACTACAAATAACGCCTACAGTGCACCACACGAGATGCATTGACAGCACTAACTCTCGACGGGGATTAAGCAGTGTCTTTCAAACGAACACTCAGTCAGTCCTGTCATCGGTGAATTCAGTGGAGACGCCTTCAACAAGCTCTCAACAGCCGCCCATAACACCACGATAAGACCCCCAAAATATGGTCTTAGTGGCCTCCATTTTCTTGTACGGCGGACAGGCGCGTGGCGTCCCCAAGGCAGGGTGATGATTATATTTGAGAAGACGGCAGATTTTGAAGGCCTTAACGAGAGGCCTCCGTTTATGTTATGATGTGGGAACGAGAGGAGAATATGTCTTCGGTGTGTACATTGTGGGTATGGGGGATCCCACTGCACTATGGGCGGTAATTGTGGGTTTCCCATCCATATCTTCATAGTTTCTACGTCACAATATGAGGCAGGTGCTCATTGGAAAAGAGAACAGTCTCTCTCTCTCTCTCTCTCTCTCTCTCTCTCTCTCTCTCTCTCTCTGTGTGTGTGTGTGTGTGTGTGTGTGCACACTTACTTGCACTAACTACTAGTGTACCATTATGCAAAGTTATATCATCGGTAGCAACACATTCAATACAATATTTTAGTTTTAATTTTTCTCGAAGACTGCTTGTTTAAACGGCTATATGAATTTGTTAAAAGGCAAGGGGGTACTGCGCATGACCACAAAATCGCAAGAATCATAAGGCTCTTAAAACGGATAGTAAGACGAACGATACTGAGAGAGAGAGAGAGAGAGAGAGAGAGAGAGAGAGAGAGAGAGAGAGAGAGAGAGAGAGAGCTATTTATGTGAAATAATTTTTTGTTACGTAGGTTTTGGAATAAAAAAAAAGATAGAAAGAGAGAGATCAGCGTAGAACCTTGATAAGGCCGTTGTTCCTGTTATATGGACACCTCCATTTGACTATCGTAATTTAGTTAATATACGCGTCTACCCAAAATCTGTGATAGCCTTGGAAGCACTTTTGTCAACATGCAGGCCTTTGTACGTTTCCATGAGCATGAATGCACATTACTGCAAACATACGAAAGTTTTCACAACATTCAGAGTTTTTTCAACTAATAGTCTATTGAGTATTCAGTGGCACAGATGCAAGAATATCAATATATACCTAATTACAACCTAAATGCAATAAAGTCAGCAGATGTTGTCAGTAAGCAAATTATTTCCTAAAACTAGAGCAAAGTTATATTTAAGATTTCTAAGAAGAAATGCACAAAGATGCAAAAGAAATTTTTAAAAAAGTATCGCAATAAAAATTAAAATAAAGGAAGTATCAGAGAAATGTAAACCATGCAAAGCACAGTCGACATTCCAGACTGGCAGCCTATTTGTCCAACAGAATGCCGTAACTGTTGTCGACCCCTATGGGGGTGGGGGGGTGGTAAGACGACGACTACTTGCCCAACAGAATTCTGTAACTCTTTGCCGACCCGGATGGGGGGCAGCCTACTTGTCCAACAGAATGCCGTTACTATGGTCGACCTGGATGTGGGCAGCCTACTTGTCCAACAGAATGCCGTAACTGTTGTCGATCCGGATGGGCTGCCTACTTGTCCATTAGAATGCCATAACAGTGGTTGACCTGGATGGGGCAGCCTACTTGTCCAACAGAATGGCGTAACTGTGGTCAACCTGGATGGGAGCAGCCTACTTGTCCAACAGAATGCTGTAACTGTTGTCGACCCGGATAGGCAGCCTACTTGCCCAACAGAATGCCGTAACTGTTGTCGACCCGGATGGGCAGCCTACTTGTCTAACAAAGTGCGGTAACTGTGGTCGACCTGGATGGGAGCAGCCTACTTGTCCAACAGAATGCCGTAACTGTTGTCGACCCGGATAGGCAGCCTACTTGCCCAACAGAATGCCGTAACTGTTGTCGACCCGGATGGGCAGCCTACTTGTCTAACAGAGTGCGGTAACTGTGGTCGACCTGGATGGGGCAGCCTACTTGCCCAACAGAATGCCGTAACTGTTGTCTACCCGGATGGGCAGCCTACTTGTCTAACAGAGTGCGGTAACTGTGGTCAACCTGGATGGGAGCAGCCTACTTGTCCAACAGAATGCCGTAACTGTTGTCGACCCGGATAGGCAGCCTACTTGCCCAACAGAATGCCGTAACTGTTGTCGACCCGGATGGGCAGCCTACTTGTCTAACAGAGTGCGGTAACTGTGGTCGACCTGGATGGGGCAGCCTACTTGTCCAACAGAATGCCGTAACTGTGGTCGGTCTGGATGGGCAGCCTACTTGTCTAAAAGAATGCTGTAATTGTTGTTGGCACACGGAATTTGCAGCAGATCTGTGTCTCAGAGTACCGAAATGATCACTGCCATGTTTTCTGATGTTGACTCTTCAGTTTCTTCTGCAGCTACCACGCTGGTCTTGAGAGTTGGGTGTTACATAGCCTGATTCATCTCTATGTCTGGTTAAAAGCTCATTTAATTTTATCGCTTACTTGGGGAGTAAGCCTACAAACTACTTAGTCGTTGTTGTTGATGTTCTTGTTGAGGGGTAGGAAAGTCCTATGAAAAAGCCTGAAAAGGTCTGAAAAAGGTGTTTCGCGTTGAGATAAAGATACAGGAATTTTACGATAGGATATTTATGATTTATCTATTAGAATGAAAATATAAAAATAAATAATGTGCATGCTAAACAGTACCGAACAATTATTTCCTAAAAAAATATAGCGTATTTATTTTAATTTTCGTTGGTGAACAATACCAATTGACCGTAGATTTTAGCACGTGTCCCAAGTAAGCTGGAGTCGGATCACGACTTGTTTATACTGATGACTGCTGGATCTGAGATGAAGCGATGGCAACAGATCAAGATGTCGTGGTGTAAATAATGTATATAAAAGGATTCATTGGTATTAAGACATTCAACAGTGTAACGTAATGTGAAAGGGTAAATTATTTCATTAGATGTATATGGTATATGCTACAGATTCATCTAGATTAACACTTTAGCAGGTTATGTTAATTTCATCACTTGTTCTTTTACTATTAGTTTGAGTATGATAGGGTCTCCTCTCTTTTGCTCACTGTTGTTTCTCCCCTTTTTAAGTGAAAGTTTTGTCCCCTTTTAAAGTGAAAGTTTTTCCCCTTTTTAAATTAACGTTTTTTCCCTTTTAAAGTGAAATTATTTCCTTTTAAAGTGAAAGTTTTGTCCCATTTTTAAGAGAAAGTTTTTCCCTTTTTAATTGAGTGTTTTGTCCCCCCTTTTAAATGAGGTTTCCCCACCCCTTTTTAAGTGAAAAATTTTTTACCTTTTAAGTGCAAAGTTTGTTTTTACCCCTTTTTAAGAGAAAATTTTTGTTTTCCCATTTTTAAGAGAAAGTTTTTCCCCCTTTTAAAGTGAAAGTTTTTCCCCTGTTTAAATTAACGTTTTTTCCCTTTTAAAGTGAAATTTTTTCCTTTTAAAGTGAAAGTTTTGTCCCATTTTTAAGAGAAAGTTTTTCCCTTTTTAATTGAGTGTTTTGTCCCTTTTTAAGTGAAGGTTTCCCCCCCCCCCTTTTAAGTGAAAATTTGTTCCCTTTTTAAGTGAAAGTTTTGTCCCCTTTTTAAGAGAAAATTTTTCCCCATTTTTAAGTGAAAGTTTTTCCCCCTTTTTAAGAGAAAGTTTTTCCCCCTTTTTAAGTGAGCTTTTTGTGAGTGAATGGTGTTTTGACTGATTCTGCATTTGTAAGGTGAGTGAGCTTTTCAAGTAAATTACTCTTCATTTTCATTTAATCTAATAATGGTTTTTTGTAATATACCCTTTTTAGAACCTCTTTTTTCAGTACCTTTTAAAAATGAAATAAACCTGTTTATTATTCAGTTTCTTAACTCGAGTTCTCCCCTGGCCTTAGAAATGAAAGGGAAACTATTTAAAATTATCAGACCGCCTGGATATTTTCTGAGTCCTGGCTTACTTTGAGTTGGGGAAATATTTTAAAATATTTCATCTATATTATTGCGATGCATTACACCACTTATTACATAATGACTTCATCTCTCCATAGGTCCACACCAGATCTCTTATCTGCTCGAATAACTTACCCACTCTTTGGGCAAGGGCATGAAATGTGCTGGCACCGTGCCGACATCACCTGAACCACCCAACCAACGAAAAACTTCGGTTAATTTAAAACCTGAAGTCATAACGAACACCATGAGCGGAAAGAGTTACCGTCCTGATGACAGCCGCAATTCCCTCTGAATATTTCACTTCCTTCCCTTGTTCTTTTCGTTCGCTAAGAATAATCTATCGCTCCAAACCTGTGGATAAGAACTAGCAATTGCACTATTTAAACATTTTTCGTCATCATCAGACTTTTCAGGTCTGTGACTCGAGTCTTTTATTTCTTTTCTGTTCCCGGTCTTCTCCGAATGACTGCTTTTTGATAACCACACGGCGTGGACAATGAAGAATTATGCATTCAGATTTACGTCGAGTGGCTTCATTTTTCACAGTAGGGCTTCACTTACCAATTAGTGCATAAAACTTGGCTTTGTTCTGTCTCATGCTATCCCTTCTCGGTTTATGGAAAATAAAATCTCCCCATTCTTTCCATTCAGTCACCTTGAGCTTTAAGAAAATGGATATGAATATTAATGTAAAAAGAGAATCCTGTTTCACTATTGTCATCTTAGACCTGTAAAATCTAAATTGGGAAAGTAATAAAACCGATTCTTTAAAGAAGAAGAAGAATAAGAAGACACTCCCCGCTGCCACCCACGCGACTACGAACCTCTTACTCCCGAACTCCAGCAAGGCCAAAAATAAATATCCCCTCATAAGCCTCCATTACAAGTTCGCCTGGTCCTAATACTTTCCCATTTGCCAAGAGCTTTCCTTATCTTAATGGCGATCGGGGATTAAATCATGTCTCGTCATCTGCGATTAGTATTTCTGGCTCAAATTTATTTCTTCGTTAATTTCTCGAAATGGGTCTCATTACTTTGCCTCCCATTTCTCACCAACTGCTGCTGCTGCTGTTACCTTATCTCCAGTCATCTCCCACCGAAATTCTCGGCGCCCGATTTTTATTGAATATGCGCCCGCCCGTTGCAGCCTCTCAATTGGAACTTGCGCGTTTAGCAGCCTTGATAGAGATCGAAATTTTGGGGGAATTTTCAATGGTGTGAAATTTTGGGGGAATTTTCAATAGAGAGCGAATATTTGGGGGAATTTTCAATGGAGAGCGAAATTTTAGGGGGAATTTTCAATGGAGAGCGAATATTTGGCGGAATTTTCAATGGAGAGCAAAATTTTAGGGGGAATTTTCAATGGAGAGCGAAATTTTGTGGGAATTTTCAAAGGGGAGTGAAATATTTTGATAATTTTCAATAGAGAGTGAAAATTTTGGGGAATTTTCAATGGAGAGCAAAATTTTGGGGGAATTTTCAAAGGGGAGGTAAATTTTTTTATAACTTTCAATGGAGAGTGAAAATTTTGGAGAATTTTCTACTGAGAGCGAAAATTGTGGGGAATTTTCAATAGAGAGCAAAATATTTGGGAGAATTTTCAATGGAAGGCAAAAATTTGGGGAAGTTTTCAATGGAGAGCGAAAATCTTGGGAATTTTCAATGGAGAACTAAAATTTGGGGGACTTTCCGATGGAGAGCAAAATTTTGGGAGAATTTCCAATGGAGAGAAAAAATCTGGGGAAATTTTCAATGGAGAACTAAAATTTGGGAGAATTTTCTACTGAGAGCAAAAATTTTTGGGGAATTTTCAATGGAGAGCGCAAATTTTGGGGAATTTTCAATAGAGAGCAACAATTTAGGAGAATTTTCAATGGAAAGCCAAAATTTGGGGAAGTTTTCAATGGAGAGCGAAAATCTGGGGAATTTCCAATGGAGAGCAAAAATTTGGGTGAATTTTCAATGAAGAGCAAAAATTTGGGTGAATTTTCAGTGGAGAGCAAAAATTTTGGGGGAATTTTAAATGAAGAGCAAAAATTTGGGTGAATTTTCAATGGAGAGCAAAAATTTTGGGGGAATATTAAATGAAGAGCAAAAATTTGGATGAATTTTCAATGGAGAGCAAAAATTTTGGGGGAATTTTAAATGAAGATAAAAAATTTGGGTGAATTTTCAATGGAGACCGAAAATTTAAGGGAATTTTCAATGGAGAAGCAAAATTTTGGGGAATTTTCAAAGGAGAGCAAATATTTTGGGGAATTTTCAATGGAGAACAAAAATTTGGGGGAATTTTAAATGGTGAGCAAATATTTTGGGGAATTTTCAATGGAAAGTGAAAAATTAGGTGAATTTTCAATGGAGAACTAAAATTTGGGGGAATTTTCAGTGGAGAGCAAAAGTTTTAGGGGAATTCTGAGTCTACACAAGTTAACTGTAATCTATAAAAATATAAAAGGCAATTTCTGTCTGTCTGTCTGTTCGTTATGTACGCCCAGGCTATGAAAGCTGAGGCTACCAAATTTTTACCATAAGACTCCCCTCCCCCCCAAGAAGGTTTTAGTCAAAATCCGAAACTCAAGGGCCGTTTCTGAGGGGGCCTTATCCCCTCTTTTTCATATCACTTAATTTTAAACAACTTTCGGAGTTGACAGCAAACTCTTCGGATTTTTAAGAATTCTTTGACCCGCCGGATACAGCATCTAGTAATTATTAATTCGTATTTTGTTTTACTTATGTTTGTTTGTTTATATGGTGTTTTTACGTTGCATGGAACCAATGGTTATTCAGCAACGGGACCAACGGCTTTACGTGACTTCCGAACCACGTCTAGAGTGAACTTCTATCACCAGAAATACACATCTCTCACACCTCAATGGAATGCCCGGGAATCGAACTCGCGGCCACCGAGGCAGCAGGCCAAGACCATACCAATCACGCCACTGAGGCGCTTTTGTTTTTGTTTTACTAATGACGATCAAATTATACAACAAGCCGATTCTCACCGCCCAAAGTTGATTTCAAAAGCAGTACAGGAAGGTAAAAGAAAAACAAAAATAAGGGTAGGCGTTGTCAACCTGAGAGTTCGGGGATTTACCCACAAGAAACACGTCAGTGTTAAAAATGAAATTCGATTTTTATTTCATTTTATTTTATTCTATGAATAACCGCTGACCCAGGATCATTTTCTTCAATCTTCTTCATGATTGGTGTGACAATACCGTCTACAAAGGCTTTCAGGTTACTAAGCCACTCTTTACTTAATCTTACTGATATGGTATTCAGTCTAATAGTGACCTTTCACGATTTTACCTAAAAAACATGGAAAATTCTTCATGCATGTCCACCATCACACAACATCCGTAATGTCTCACAGAACTATTTCCAGTTGAGTATGTTGAAGATATGAATCCTTTAAGGCAATAATTTATCTCTCTCATTTCCCACTAAATAAATTCAATAGAAAAGCAACACACTATCTCACAAAGTTAATGGAATTTGAAACGATGACTCAACACTGGGTTTACAGTGTCGACACAACTTGACGAACACGTAGGCAAGACTGTTTTTGCATGCGGAAGTATCCATGCACATGTGTGTGTAAATGTATCTATGTATGTGTATACATGTAAATACATATACATACATACATACAAATGTATGTATACACACACGCACACACACACACACATACACACACACACACACACACACACACATATATATATATATATATATATATATATATATATATATATATATATATATATATATATATATATATATATAATATAATATATATAGTATATTCGTACATAATTGCAGAGCAATCAAATCTAGAAAAACTGAGAGAAATAAATATAGAAAAGGTGTCATAAGTATAAAATAAACAGAAAAATCTTGGTTTCATAACCGCTAACTATTTTCCTTAAGCCCCACTGAAATTATTAGGACAGAATATAGAATTTAGGTCAGAGGCCAAGCCCTGGGACTTGTGAGGTCATTGAACGCCGAAACAGAAACTGACAGTAAAAATGTTTGAAAGGTGTAACAGGTGGATAGCCTCGCAGCTGCACTGTGAACCAAATGTTAGGAGAAGGTAGAAGTTAGATGGACGAAAGAGAATATGAAAGGAGGTATAGTTAAAGGAATGAAAGGTGATGCAGCCAAGGGCTGGAGGGACGCTGCGATGAACATTGAGTAATACCTACAGTGGACCGTATGTCGAAATAGGAATGGGTCCGTCTTTGAAATCAAAATACAACGAAAATCAAAACGAACTTTTCAGCGAGCTTCTCTACGCAAGTATATATTTACTTAACGCATACTACAGAAACAAGGCGTGGTGCGACCTCCAGCTTACTCGGTAACCATGCATAAGTTGTAAACATTATATTCCTTACTTAACGTGAAGTGGTCTCCATAATAAATACTCATAAATAGTACGTACTACTCACACTAACAACAACAATCAAATAAAAAGGACACAAATTAAACACTTTCATATATGCTCAGTTATGAGTGGAAAGACAAAATAACTGAACAGAAACACAGCCTAAAATCAGTACATCATATAAATTAAAACGTGCTAAAATCTATGGTTAAATAGAACCTTGTTTCACCAAGGAAAAATAAAATAGATATGCTATATTTTATTAGAATAATTTTACTGTACTGTTTAACATGCACATTATTTACTTTTTACATTTTCATTCAAATAAATATATCATACATATCCTATCCTACAATTACCGTATCTTTAACTCGACGCAAGACGCCTTTTTCAGATCTTTTTAGGCTTTTCTATAAACCTTTC
>NC_061101.1:51806563-51816563 GCF_015104395.2 Macrobrachium nipponense
ACACTCACAAATATTGCCCCATAATCTCCAAATATGTGTCTCCATTTGCAACAAAGATGGCTGCAAAATAATTGAACTAAACATAGCTCTCATCACATTATTGGCAAATATCAAATATGGCCAAAATATGTCTCCGATATATTATATCTCAAATCATAACTCCAAAATAATATATACCTCCAATTATCTCTCCAAAATAATATATCTCAATTATAACTCCAATTCTCCAGAGAATAACTCAATGTTATAGTCAAAAACTATAAAAACTCTCTCCGTTTAGCATAACTGCTAAAAAAAGGGCAAAAACTCGGCAAATAAAACTGTCTAGAAAATTCTAGAAAAAATCACCAATGTGCCACAACTCATTATAACAGAATTCCCAACTCACAGTGTCTAAGCCAAGACTTCTCCATATGCACTACGACATAAGCCACTAGAAAACTTAACCAAGTTTCCTATCTCTCACAAAGTTGATACAAATACAACAAGGGTATTGTGCAAGAAAACTCACAATTTCTGGAACACAAATATCCAGAGAAAAAATGTAGTGCCATTATGTATGCATTCAAAACATGCAAGAATTCTCCCATATATTTTTCTATAGCATCAAATAGCTAAAACACGAACACGTTCCCGAACAATGACTCTAAGTCATGAACTGAGATAATATTCACACTAACTGGAGAGAAAAAATAAATTCAAATTCACCCTTGGTAAAAAAAACTTGTGTCAGCGATGGCTAATTTCCAAAAAAGGAGAAAAGAAAAATCAACGGCACTGTTAACTCTCTCCCGTAACTCACTAGATGTCAAGCAATTATCTGCTGAACTCATAAAAAAAGGAAAAAAAACTAAAATAATGTGTTGTTAGTTCCTCCCAAAATCAAAAAAAGATTTCACCTCCCTTGATAGCATTACAATACCCACGTATTAGTATAAAAAAGAATCAGTATCAGAAATATCATTATCACAAAATCACCAAAAAAAATTGCTATCATCAAAATCATCAGTATCAGTACAAAAAATATCACCAATGTTAATGCTTGTCCATTCTCCGAAAATTCAGCAAAAAATTCAGCAAAAATTCCACACAATTCACCAAGATTCAGCCAGATTCATCAAGATTCAGCAAAACTCATCCCCGTGAATCACTGAAAATATTCTCCAAAGTTACAAAAACTCAACAATTAATTAACACAAGACTTCTCCCATTAATTCATCGTAATAATTCTCCTTGAATAATTATCTGTAATAATTATCAACTAATCTCCCCTGAAGTATCTCAAAACTCTCTCGCAAAACAATTCTCCCGTAATGATAATTATACTTAAGCAAACCTCCCGTGACACATCTCAAGTACAATAATTATTAATAATAATAATAACTCTCCATAGCAATAATTCTCTTGCAAAGATCTCAAGTAAGGGTGAAATTCAAATAGCATACACAGTATTGCTGAATCCTATGACATACAATTTCTCCAGCATACACCATGACATAACACCATTGCCACACAACACAGATACAACACCAATCATCGGCATTTCAAAGTAATTTCTCCAACACAATAAAAAAATAATCTGTGTATCCCCCTTATATTTGTGTCTTTCAAGGCACAAAGAAACATATAACACATCCCGTGCATGTTAACTACTTTTCCCCTCATTCACGGAAAAGAAAAATCTCTTTTTATTTCCTTTTCTCTTCGTCCAAGAGAAAAAAAAATCTCTTTTCTAAAAAAAAGACTCTACGGGCGTTTCACTTCATCAACTAATCAATCAGCTGATATCTTAGCATCCAATGTCAAGGGCAAACCCATACCCCAACACAAAGAAGAAGAAAAAAAAAGAAAAAGGGGGAGTTCACCCACACTGAGAAAAAAAAAATTTCTCCCCCCGTGAGAACAACCCCTAAGTCAAGCGACAGAACAGCCCGAGGCATACCAGTAATACCCCCATCTCCCCTTGAACAGTGTCTGAGGACCCCTTCCCAAGGTATACACTAGTACCCTCCCCTGCACTATCTCTCGAGGGAGGCCAGTGGTACCCTCGCAATACCCTCCCTCGAGGCAGGCCATACTCCCCTTGCAATGTGCTGAGCCCGTAAAATTGTGGCCGCTTATCTAAGCACAGTTCACATGCAAAAAACACATCTCTATACACTCTCATGTGTTTAAAACAAAGACGAATACGTCTATTATAAACACATGCAAATAAAGAAAACACGTCACTATGGGGCAAAGACAAGAAAAATTGTTGACCTCTTGAACCAATCCCATAACCCTGAAATATTTAAACAAAAAAAACCCTCTTCCCTTTGATAAACAATAGTTTTTAAATAACTCACCCACTCCATAATGGGAACAAAAATAACTCGAAATTCGCGTAAAACACGTAAATCTCGTCGGCACAATACAAACGCGATCGGTGAAAACGCACCTAGCAACCGTCACTCATGAACTAGACTGAGTTGCTTGTCTCACGGCTCACGCCCTGAAGAATCTCGGTACGAGCAAATTTGATGACCCTAATAGAAATTTTCTTTCCTCATCCCCCCATCCCACGGATGGATATTTTCTCTACCCCTTTTTCACTTAGCAACCGAGATCTAACAATTTAACAATTTTCCACAATCCCACAAAGCTTTGTTGTTCGAAAACTATCGCTAAGCCATAACCCCTTTTATTTTCTAACTGGCCACCCATCTCTACATTGGCGTTCATAGGCATAGAAAAGAAAGAAAACTTTCATACACCCTCTTAACCGCTTGCCACCACTGTAACTGGGGGGATTCTTCCCCCATTATTCATAAGGTAAGCGTGACACGAAACGGAAGGCAACCACACACAACATTACACACACAGCCTCTCTCTCTCTCTCTCTCTCTCGGCAACCTCTCTCTCTCTCTCTCTCTCTCTCTCTCTCCTCTCTCTCTCTCTCATCCTCCTCTTTCTCTCCATTCTAACAGGTAATGAAAATGAGAGAGTTGCGTCATAACATTAACGTTTATTAACAAGAATAAATAAATCAATCAACCAAGTAATCCAGTCTTACAGACTACTCAAAAACAGTACAATGTCTAGTCCCACCCAAAAAAGTCTACACCCCTCTAGGAATTCTTTGTCCCCCGCATTCCAGATCCGTCTGTTTTCAAAAAGATAACGAGACAAAACATTCCCTGGTAAGTACACCAACACAAGTTTTAAAAGGCAAAGTTAATAAAATGGAAACATCTTACAAGATATCAAACAAGCCATCCCTTTGGCTAAAGCACTTCAACACTTACCCAGACAACCGGACACTAAACACTATTAACAAAAAGCTCCCCCGGCGAATGCCACGGCATCTTGCCTGTGACTTGAAGCCCTCTATCAAAATCCCTCCCATAGGCTTGGGTATGAACCTATTAAAGGGAAGAGGCACACACGCACATACGAACACACAGTTCGATAGCGCCTCACGGTTCTAGCTGCATCCAGTTTCACAAAGGCAACTTTGAGAAGAGTTCATAAAACTGTCGTGCATTGACATTCTTGAACTAAGCATTTTTATCTCACGCCATCCCCAGAAACTCATTGTTCAGCTACTCTCAGGTCGTCACCTCTACACTGTTCTCCACATTCCATAGGTCACAGGGAACACATGGATAATATATTATTAATCAAAACCCTAGGCCTTACTATATATATATATATATATATATATATATATATATATATATATATATATATATATATATATATATATATATCATGAATCACGAGTGTGTATTTAAATCTTTGTTTTTTTCAGATCTTGGAAAGAATATATATATATATATATATATATATATATATATATATATATATATATATATATATATATATATATATATATTGTGTGTGTGTGTGGTGTTTGCGTGTAGGGGGTAAAACTAAGCATATACTACAAGTTCTCAAACCAGGCAAAAGAAATAAACATAATACAATAAAACTAAACACTCAACTGTAAAAAAAAAAAAAAAAAAAAAAAACTGCTCTAGTACGCCAAGGTGAAAAAGCAAACCTTTTTATTAAACCTATACAATATGAAGGAAGGCGCAGAGAACGAAGCAGCGAAATTTCGGAGCGTTTGGGAGAAAAAGGCGAAAACA
Source organism: Macrobrachium nipponense (assembly GCF_015104395.2). Classification (NCBI taxonomy): domain Eukaryota; kingdom Metazoa; phylum Arthropoda; class Malacostraca; order Decapoda; family Palaemonidae; genus Macrobrachium; species Macrobrachium nipponense. Next base: position 51,810,694 of record NC_061101.1, read on the forward strand.
CATTGATTAAGGAGCGTTTCGAATTCTTATGACGTCTTTGGCCTTTTAACAGAGCCCCGTAAATTCCAATCAACGACCCGAAATTCCGTCGAGTCACGCGAGGTCTTGGCACTTCTTACCCGTGTATGAGAATTTATTCTAAAAGCTGCCAGAGAGAGAGAGAGAGAGAGAGAGAGAGAGAGAGAGAGAGAGAGAGAGAGAGAGAGAGAGAGAGAGAGAGAGAGAGAGAGAGATATCTTGCACCATGTTAACTGGAATTCTTTTCAGGTTAAAAAATCAAGTTCAGCTAGACAAATGTCTACTTTGGAAAACTGCGTTTAACGCAACTCAAACAGAAAATACTGACGGTCGCCTAAACCTTATTATATTTTGGATAAATGCATGCCATGAAATAGTTAGGCACAATAAAAAAAACAATTAAACAATGCGCCCTTCGACCCAATCGAGTTTTCTGTACGGCGTACAATGCTGTATGAGCCGCGGCCCGGGGTGGCCTGTCTCATAGCGTGCCAGACGCACGATAGTGGCTAACCCGAACCCTAAATAAAATAAAATAAAAAAAAAACTACTGAGGCTAGAGGGCTGCAGTTTGGTATGTTTGATGATTGGAGGGTGGATGATCAAAATACTAATTTGCAGCCTTCTAGCCTCATTAGTTTTTAAGATTTGAGGGCGGACGGAGGGACAACTAGCCATCTCGATAGCTTTCTTTTACAGAAGCCTGAAAATGCACTGCTTTTGTAAAAATAAAATAAATAAATAAATAAATGTGAGCAAAAACTGAGGCAAGTTAAGAATACAAATTCATCTGTATCAAACAGCCTGAAGCTGGGATTTCAAGCATGAAATCACAAAGAGACGTTGATGTGTCAAACATGCTTAAGGCTTTCAACATACGAAACGCCGCTGCGTCCAGTGTTTTTAAAATTCAGTACATGCGAGGGAGTTTACTAGAGCAAACTCTCTCCCTTGTTTTGAGAGCAAAATGTCCTGGAGCAGTCTTCCATGCCTGTCATTTCCCTACGGAATTTTTAATGTGCTATTGTACAATGTGTGTATTTTTTATAAGCAATAAAGTTAAAGAAAATATTGAATTTAAAATGGTGTTTACTTTACCAAAAATATTGCTTACAACACAATAACATTTAAACATGGCAACTTTTCAAGGTAATTTAAATTTTTCCTAGGTATAAAATCTCCTCAATAAGATCTGGTCCGGTCACTGGAACCTGGTAACAACGGTTTTAAATCTGGAAAGTGGTAATGCAGTGGTGTTGGGGAAAATAAGGCACAACTGAAAGGTAGTTAGATAAGGGATTATGGTAAAAGCAAATCTGTCGTTTGTTTTTTCTAGGATACCAATGCTTGTGTATTTTAATTTTTCTTTTGCAGACTTACTCCTAAGGCAGGAGGAACTGTGTCTTGTAATTATGACATGACTGGTGTTATGTTCACAGTTACGTAAGTGAGTAAGGAAAGGTTAATCCCAGTAAACCACTGTCCTTGGCATGTGTAATATCCAAGGCCTCGCACCAAAGTGTTGCTAGTGGCCGCACTCTACTTAAAAGGGGGACTTAGCTTCCTTTGTAAGAAGGGAAGAACATCTCAAAAGTAGCATAATACTGTGGAGAACTGGATAAGTATGCTCTACCGCCTGGTACCCAGCCCCCTACCAAAAGAAGGAAGAGGGCCACATTTAGCTGATCAGCACGAACATCTGTGACTGTAGCACTCTTGATGAGGGAAGGAAGCCATGGCTGAAGCAATGGGGTCCTCCAAGATTTCTGGCCACAGTCAAGTGATCTAGTAAGACAGAACACACAGGATTCCCAAAATATCCCAAGAAGGCCACAAACCTTCAGCAAATCTTTCTTCTGGGGAGTCGTGGAGTTAGGCCCAGGACAGGAAAGGGGGTATTACCAAATGTCTGTCCAGAGGACACAGAGCAAGCAGCTTGGCCATTATAAAGTCCACACTTACCCTTCAATACAGTTAAAAGTGTGGACCCTCCTTTGCATAAGGGGTTATTTGAAGACACCAGTCCAGCAGGAGGGGAGGGGTCAAGGTAGGGACGGTATGGGGAAGGGGTGACACCGTCAGTGTATTTTCCTTCAATGACACTGACAGAACCTTCTTCGCCTTGCTCCCCAAACAATATCTCTTCCACTAAGTAGAAGACAAGGTGCATACTCAAGACAAGTCAAAGACTTCAAACACTCTTGGCCTCTGCACGCAGCATGTCATCTAAAGGGAAAATGACATGCGTGTGCTTGGGTAGTTAACCAGATGCTGCGCCTGGAAAAACCTTGTTATCAGGCTTTAAAAAAAAAAAAAAAAAAAAAAAAAACAAAAAAAAAAAAAAAAAAAAAAAAAAAAAAAAGTTGCCAAAAGTACCCATGTAATCAAGCGTTAGTATCACCGTAGGAACAATAAAAGATTGTTAGGAACGACGAAAGATTTACAAAACTTATGAGGCTGGAATCCAGAATATCAACTATATCAAATTAGTAATAACCAAGTGTAGCAACATTAGTAAGTAGAAACTGGTAAATATAAAGTATAGCAACATTAGTAAGCATAAAATTGATAAAAACAAAGTACGGCAACGTAAGTGCGTATAAAAAATTGGTAAATATAAAGTATACCAACAGTAGTAGTATAAAAGGAGTGAATAAAAAGTACATCCATATAGGATTAAGTAACTGTGCCTTGTTGTCACCGTTTCCAAGAAACAAGCAATCGTGTTAACAAGGTTACTATTACAGAACTAAAAGTCTGAAATGTCCTACACTTAGATACACCGATGGTATCATCAATTCGGTTAGTGCAAGTTAAAAGGTTAAAATAGCGGGTCGATGCACTGATGGTGACCGTAGCTGATAAAGGAAGCGACTGAAGTTACGAATGCTTTCTACAAAGGAATATCTGTGATTCTGTGGTTAAAAAATAAAAGCACCAATGGCGGTTGTCACCGTTTTCGAAGATTTCACTGTCTTTTAAAAAACGGCTGACTGCTGTACATTGTATATATATATATATATATATATATATATATATATATATATATATATATATATATATATATATATATATATATATATTATATATAATATATATATATATATATATATATATAGACACACACATATATCTGAACATACATATGTACATCATTGTTGTCATTGTTTTCATTGAATTCACCGTCTTGTCAAATAAACGGCTGACTGATCTACATTATATATACATACATACACATACAAACACACAAATATACGTATACACACACACACACACACACACATCATATATATATATATATATATATATATATATATCTATATATATATATATATATATATATATATGTGCATCAAATAGTGCATTCTAAAATATAAACTCTCTGCAATCAAACGAGTTTGAAATCCCGATTCATCGACTTCTCAATACTGGGACTTCATGGTGAAGAAGACCCTCATTTCAAGATAAAACACTCATGTGGGAATCACCGAATGCTGACAAGTTGCTGACTAATAAACTCTACAATAAACCTACGTCACAACAATAAAGGTCATCCACTCGAATGAATGGGTCAAGTATATTTTCAAGAAAAGGTCATCGTCGTTGAAAGACAACTAAAGCTAAGATGGAAACAAGTTTTATAAAGTTTTACACGAAACTTTACGTTTATTATTGTGGATCTTTTGGAATATCTGTCGCTAAGATATAACCTGAAAACATTATGTGTTTTAGAAGCACACGCCGAGCCATATTATTTATATTGTGCATCGACCTCCTTGGATTAATCATATTAGACATAGTTCCGTACCTCTATCTATGGTCTTGAACTATCAGTATTTCTTAAGCGTTATTTATTATCTGCAGTCAGAAATTTATTATGTATCTGCACCGAACAGCAGACCCATTTTCGCTATAATATACTGTGGATATAAATAGGCCAGTGTTATCAGAAACAATGCTGCTGTGGGCCATTCTTGGGCCACCAGATCGCGTGCTACAGCCATGTGCCGACAGCGGCTGTAGTACTATTTCACATGACCGCCCCTATGTAATTTACTGCATTATTTATTAGCCATATCAATAACCCTCCATGATGTACGACACCAAGTCAGCTAATTTACTATAGACATCAGCACCTCTGATGGACGGTAAGATTAACCCAGCTGACGGCACCGGAGGAGCTCGACGAGATACCCGAAATCCTAATAGGGGCGGCCTGTCTTCCTCAGGGGGCAGGAAGCGCGCGCGCGCGAGAGAGAGAGAGAGAGGCGCCTGATATCCAAATGAAGAGCCGCTAAGGGATTCCGCTATATTAGTGGCATTAGTTACAACAATGATTCCATCTAGATTGCCTCAGCTCTCAGGGGACTTCTGGAGGCTTGAAGCATTCGTTCGGGGAGAATTTGCCTTTTCATCCCGACATTTCTTTCTTACACTCAGCGTCTATCTTATTTATCATTATTATTATTTTTTAGATGCTCCAACCACACAATGTATTTTAAATTGGCCCACAATGACACCTAATTTAGCAGACCGTCGAGCAACTTAAGCCAAATTACCTCAGCCGATTTTCTTAAGCTGCAATTAAGCGTGAAACCATTTATCACTGAAGTATCATTATGAACTATAATCACAGATTTGAAATACAAATTACCCCTCGCCTCAAAAAAGGGTTTGATTTGATTTTGTAGAATTTAAAAGGCTGTCAAAGCCGAGCACTGGAGCACTTGCGGCCATTCAGCGATAAGACAGTGAAAACGGAGAAGGAGAGATGAAGATAAGATGGTAAAGAAGAAGAAGAAGAATGAAAAGGATTTCAAAGTGGAACTGGGAACTAACCCCACAGTTGTCCTTAGGAGTAATTAAGAGGAGTTGGACGACAGTGGGAATGAACGTCAATTACAAAGGTTAAAAAGTGAGCGCAGCTCAAAGCCGAAGGAAAGCTGGAGACACACCTTCTAGGAATGCCTACAATGCATCACGTGAGGTGCACTGGCGGCACTACCTACTTACGAGGCCTCATAAGGGGCAAATGGAATGAGATTCGATGATCGGGATTAGAAAAATACAAAGGTACACAATGCGTGAAAACTAATAACTCGATTTGCGAAATAATGGAAGGAAAAATAACTGATGGCACAAAAGGCAATGAGTCGTAAGATGTATAAAATATTAAAAAAGAAAAATATAATATATTGAACAATATGCTAACAAAGATGGAGAGAAAATCTAAGTTGAAACAAAACACTATACTACAGTGGCGTGTCCTACGACGAAATCTATTTGACAGGTCATACATATCCTTGAGATTGAAGGTCAATACAATTTCAAATTAAAAGTAATCTCTTGGAGTTACATCAAAAGAAAGTTGTCTATAAACAACCTCCTCCCAAAAATACGACGTAGAAAAAAAAAGTAAGTTTGCTTGGACACAGTAAGAATGCATCAAAAGTGACTGTGCTAATATAAGAAATGTGGTTCTGTCATAGACAAAATACGGGTTATAATAATAATAATAATAATATAATAATAATAATAATAATAATAATAATAATAATAATAATAATAATAATTTTAGAGTATTTAGGAAGCAGACCTCTCTCAAGCATACTTTATATCCATTAATAATAATAATAATAATAATCCAAAGAAACCTCATAATCACATGAGTTAATAAAATAAAAAGGAAAAGTAAATCCACAGTAATATGTCTGATCTGTTATTTAAAATACAAAGCAGAGAGCTTTCGAAGACCTGCACGGTCCTCCTTGTCAATCTGAATACAATTACTAACAGTGACCATACAAGAAGTCTGTTTTTTGACTAGTTTACAAATAGCCTGTTTGATGATG
>NC_061101.1:51821563-51824063 GCF_015104395.2 Macrobrachium nipponense
ACTACAAGGGGGCTGGATTTTGCCGAATAAAACACAATGTGAATCAAACCCTAACAAATGATACGTCTCGATAAGCTAATGCCTACGGAGTAAGAATAAAGCACCGTCCCTCCCAGATGCCCCCCCTGGACGACCAGTATTCGTGAGGTAATATCCTACGGCACAGCAAACAGGTCCTACATACAAAGCGCCTTAACATGCTACCCAAACATACACAGAATTTCAAATTAAGTGAACACGTGATCTGTTTTTAAGTTTAAGTATTTGTTGGAATAGAGTGCAATATCTTTCTGACATTTAAATAAAGTTTAATCGTGATATAAAACTAATGACAAGAAGATGAAGTTAGAAAGGAGAAATAAACATTGGCAAGAAAAAAAAAAAGAGAGTCCATGCTAGGTCTGATTTTCATAACTGGAAAATCAGAAATAATTCGGCATCTGTAATTGTATTACGACCCTATAATAAACCATTGATATCTAATAGGGTTGACGTAATCCTAATGTAAACTCAGTGGTTAAATGATGAACAAAAATGATGCTTGATTCATTAGGAGCACATGAGTACTCAGCTCTTTCGTAAATCCTAGATGAATAAGTCACATGAAACTCATTCCTAGACATTTCAGTACAATAACTTCATAAAACAGTACATTCTAAGTACATCTTCCACTATTCCTAATGTAAAAAGATGCCGACAAACAAAAATCATGAAAAAACATTATGTTGTATTGAAGAACATATGAAACGCCAAGTTAATTGCAAATGAGAAAATTTACAGGTTCTTACAGAAAGAAATCTATAAGTTGGAAGTCAGATCATTGTTGTTTACGATAAGAATATAATAACTACCTTAATATTCATAAATAAAAAAAACGATACCGTTCAGGTTCTAACAACGCTAGAAGATTTTATGACCTAGCCGCAGGACAGGGCAAAATTCTACCCTTCAAACTGATATATAATTCATGTTGATTACAGTCAAATCACATCACAGCAGCTCAAGGGGATTATTCCCTCTTGGCACGCCTTTTAAAACTGGGTTTTGTAAGAAAAAACAACATTCTGACATATCCTACAAGCCTGGTGAAAGGCTTGGCCTTCCTGTCGACGAAAGGTTTAGTCCTACTGTCGATGAAAGGTATGGCCTTCCTGTCGACGAAAGGTTTAGTCCTACTGTCGATGAAAGGTATGGCCTTCCTGTCGACGAAAGGTATGGCCTTCCTGTCGATGAAAGGTATGGCCTTCCTGTCGATGAAAGGTATGGCCTTCCTGTCGACGAAAGGTTTGGCCTTCCTGTCGACGAAAGGCTTGGCTTCCTGTCGACGAAACTTTTGGCCTTCTTGTCGATGAAAGGTTAGGCCTTCATGTCGACGAAAAGTTTGGCCTCCCTGTCGACGAAGGGCTCGGCCTGCCTGTTGATGAAAGGTTTGGTCTTCTTGTCGACGAAAGGCTTGACCTCCTGTCAAATAAAGGTATGGCCTGCTTGTCGACGAAAGCTTTACCCTTCCTGTCGATGAAAGGTTTGGCCTTCCTGTCTACGAAAGATTTGTCCTGTCGGCGAAATGTTTAGCCTCCTTGCTGTCGAAAGGTGTAGCCTTCCTGTCAACGGAAGATTTGGCATTCATGTCACTTTTATTGAGTTTACCCTTGCTGTCGACGAAAGTTCGGTCTTTCTGTTACTTTCTATGAAATTAATACTTGAGAGATTTGGAATAAACGGAAGGGAAGGTCATTACGATTGACAGAAAGTACCATTTACTCATTCGGTAGAGGCTCTACTTGAGGTAGGTAGAATCAATATAGGGTGATACGTTATCATGGAGGGCATATTAAAAATATGACATTAATTTGAATTTTATTTATTTTATTTATTTATTTATTATTCGCTTTCAAGTTTGCATCCACCATTTTTATTCTTGCATTTTGATTCTCTGAATCCACCAATTTATCACATTTCAGTTTTAGGTGACATTTAAGAACTCATTGTTAATCAGTATCTCAATTTCTTCAGTGTGAATTCAGTCATTAACTTATGCGACATTCTCAAAATTCTTGAAAATTTAACAGAGAAGTCTGGAGGATCTTTTTCCGTTATATTTGTATAAACATTTTAATAAGCCATATATTTCGCTGTGTTGAACAGTTACTACTCTTCAGAATATGAAGAAAGGAATCAGAATGTGTAAAAAGGAATCAAAACTACTGAAGAATTGTTGCAATGTATCTTAATCTATTCAATCTTTATAACACTTTTATTCCCTACCGATTATTAGCAACTTACGTAACTGCTTTATAGGAATTATTGCATATTATGAAATAATAATAATGATGACGATGTATATATAAAACGAACTAGAAAACGAACGTCTTCGGCGCCTAATGTTTGCAGACGGGTATCGATTTTCTTATCAACAATGAGCGCTCATGCGCAAAATCGACAAGTCGAGTTTTATTATTATGACGATGGGTACTTTACGTCCACCTACCACCCACTTCCC
>NC_061101.1:51829063-51834063 GCF_015104395.2 Macrobrachium nipponense
AAACCTACTGAGGCTAGATGGCTGCAAATTGGTATTTTGATCACCCACCCTCCAATCAGCAAACATACCAAATTGCAGCCCTATAGTCTTAGTAGCTTTTATTTTTATTTAAGGTTAAAGTTACCCATTATCGTGCGTCTGGCAGATGTGTGAGCAGAAAGATGGACAGACACCTCCCAAAAATAGGACAGAAAAGACAAACGCAGATACAACATTCTTCATCAAGCACTTGCATTTTTGTCTGATGCAATTATACATTTTCCAGTACTCTTCCTAAACCATATTTTGCAATAGTTCGGTTTGATGATTTACCGACCACAGAACTGTCAAAAGACCCCACACATTTTGTGCTTGTTTGTGTGTATGTATGTGTTTTTTCCCCCGTGTAGTTCGAATGCAGATTTACTCATGTTTGACCGTAAACACTTACACCGGTTAGAGTAACAAGCATTGTCCATCCTAGTTAGCCACTATATTTATTTCCATTCCTTGTAAAACCTATCTCTGTAAGAGCTTCCATTAGCGCATTGTGGTTATTTACACAACTTATAAGCAGCAATAACCATGAACAAATAACCGCAACTGTAATAAGAAGAAACGAAAATCAACAATTGTTCAGTGATACAAAACCATTAACTCATACCTTATACACACAAAATTAACCAACAGTCAATGTTCCCTATAAATTTTTTACTACGTAGTTTAGGATTGATTTTGGAATTATGACCTGGGTTGATTATTATAAAATTATTCCGATTAGAGAGAGAGAGAGAGAGAGAGAGAGAGAGAGAGAGAGAGAGAGAGAGAGAATGACATTATTTTAAAAGCTGGGCCTTTAGGGTTGTATAAGCACATTTTGATCGAAAGTTTAAAGGGAACATAGACAACTGAAAAAACAATTTTAAATGCACATAGCTGAGAGGTTCCATTAAACAAAAACTGAAAGATATAAAGAAAACATGAATTCACGGATTACTACACAGTCACTAAAAGTGCCGGTCACTGGCGATAAGGTATGAACGACTGTAGGGCCCTAGGATGGGTACCTATACTATTTTGCCCGAGTGGCGTGATTGGAGCCAACTGGCGCCAGACTCCCTGTACAAAGGAACGAGTACTATACGTGTCGATCATCGAGTCAGTCGTGTTATCTTGTCTTGAAATCCGGCTGATCGATAGTCCATACAAACTTAAAATTATTTTATTTGATGCTGAATACTGAATTATGAAAATCATATGACGAAACCAATACAAATTATTGAAATAGAGAAAGACGCTTTTCAGTTTGTCCTCTTTTCGTGAAAACTTGAGGACAGCCGGATCTCAAAAATACAGACCTGGCAACCCTGGCAGATGGTTTTATACGGCATTTCATTATATATTATGTAAAGAAAACTCGATTGCGCCGATGCACTTTCTACTGGTTTAGTTTTTGCAAAAGAAAACTATTGAGATGTCTTTGTTTGTCTGTCCGCACTTTTTCTGCCCGCCCTCAGATCTTAAAAACTGCAGAGGCTAGATGGCTGCAAATTGGTATGTTGATCAGCCACCCTCCAATAATAATCAAACATAAGAAATTGCAGCCCTGCAGCCTCTGTAGTTACTATTTTATTTGTTTCAGTCATGGATCATAGCAATACAGGCCAAGTCCAATGACGTAGGCGTCGCCGACGGATCTTCACTTGACCGCATCTGGGGAGCAATTGAGCGCTGCACGGTCGTGGGTGAAAGTTTCAAACTGAAGCACATCGAGATGCTCGTAATGATGTCAATCGAAGACATTTGCAACAAGATAGCTCCTCTAAGTTTTTTTATTTATTCATTTATTTATTTCGATTTGGTAGCTTTTTTAAATCGCGATTTGGTCAGCCTACGAACACAGGCGACCACCTGGCAGTGGCTGAAAGTTTCATGGGCCGTGGCTGAGAGCTTCATAGAGCATTATACGATGTACAGAAACCTTGATTGTTCGGCGCATTATTTACTAGTTTTCGTCGTCAAATTCATCTGTCAAAAATGTTCCTTGGTGTCTTTAGTCTAATATGCCCCTTTGTTCCTGCTTTTTGTTTAAATTAGGACATTGGGTGGGATCATTCCTATGACTTCAAAGTTAGGGAGCCTGAGTCATAATTATTATGACTCACGACTCAATGCAATATCATGTTTAAACCAACGCTAGCCATAAATGGGGCATCATTAGTTATTAATTTTCAAAGGAAAATATCTACAGAAAACATATTCAAACCGAGATAAGAAACAAACACAGGCACAGAAATCAAGTAGGCAATTATGGGATCACTGTAAGAATGGATACAGGTCACATTAGACAACGTTGCAAGATGTACTCAACTCATCTGTATGTGAGGGAAGTCTCTCTCTGGAGCGAAGAGAGAAGAACTGGAACTCGCCCTTCTGGATAAGAGGTGTTCCCTCCTTCGGATCATTGATCACCAACCTCTTTTGTAAATCTGGAGTACACAATAAACAAAATTCCAGAGTATATAATAAAATTAGCATAGACGAATTTCCATCTGAAGAGATTCCCCATAAATTATATTTATCTCTTGAAGGATGGCACTCCTCGCAGGGCAATAAAACGTCTCTATTACTTCTGTTGGGAGAGCCTTGGGAGAGCCTTTCAGAGACCGAGGCCTTTCCTGCCGCAATTCGGGTCTGCTCAGGAAACCAGATCTAGAGAGGGCTTTGTGTATCAGGGTGAGGAATCACAACACCCAGCCAAGTCTAAGAAGGCTACGGTAAACAAGATATAAAAACGGAAGCTAAAACTAAATGATCTGGTGGCGTCGACTCGCAAAGCTTACAAATGACCACAAATGTCCTGTATTGATCAACTCCCGTTCAAATTCCACCAGTTCTCTTTTTTGTATGTGTATATATGTGCGCATAATACAAATGGCTTCTAAAGAAGGTTCCACAGAACATTTACAGTCAAACGACTTCAATCACGAGCGGACTTTTGAAGAGATTAGCAAACCTCTCCCCATAATCCCAGGTTACGAGGCAGGCGTCCGGATGAACGTTTTCCTCTGGACTAGATTCCCATCAGACGATACTAACAAAAAGAGAAAGGATGCTCTTCCAGCCTCTTTGGGAATGAACTGCTGATTCGACATATCTCCTTCCTCAGCTTCTCTCATCAGTGCCTTCCCTCAACTTTGTATTCTTGAGGAAGAGCAACTTTGATCATGATACTTGAAGAGTCAACTGTTTCTGTGGTCATTTCCTTGAGCTGATCTTTATTTGCATGTGTGAAAAGCCAGGTAATATAGAAGTCGTTTTCTTTTACTTGTGAATACAAATATATCTATAATAATAAAATCCGAGTCGATTTTTTCTTGTTTGTCCTTCCCTGGGTGACCTAGGGGAGACATGACACAGCCCCTCACCCCATGCAAACCGGTTTGTCCGCACCAAGTCTGTTTGTCCGCCAAGCCGGTAGGTAGAGGATCGGGAGGGTAGGGGAGACGACGGCCCCGGGTTCCAGCACGCGTATCGTGCGTCAGCAACCTTGTACACTTAAAAAAATTAAATCATATTGGGGCGACAATCTCTTCTAAGACCAATGCGTTATCCTGCACGATAATCACTTTGGCTCATCTTGTATCTTTAAACGACGCGAAACAAATAAATGAATGATGCATTCTCTATACATTTAGAATTTTAGTAATCCATAAACTTCTAAACATAACTGTATGAATACCAACTTCAGTAATAAAGAGAAAATTACAAAAACACATTACAGTTAACAAGAGACTGTTACAGCAGCAACAAGTAAAGAACAAACTTCATGGGGCTCACTTTGACCATCGTTCTATTATGAAAAAGAGAAAGAAAAAAATGCCAACGAAATGGGTCACATGCATCTATCAACACGAATGGCATTCTGCGTCCAAATGAAGCCGTGTTAGCCACTGCACAAAAAACATCAAGATATAACATCTGTTCCCACTACTTCTTCGAACCACAGAATCAGTTCAGTCATCCATATATGATTTTGTCTCTAGAAACAAAACAACCAGACAATCTGCTCGAAAAAGAAATTAGGGATAAAATAGAAGCCCCAAAAAAGAAATAAAAACACACGAGAGCTCAGAAGCGCAACACAATTCGACTCGTCAGCATTGCAAATTGAAACCAAATAATAAACATGATTAATTATTATTCCTCCGTAAGCGAACTGGACTTGAACAAGCAAATGTCGGTCATACGAGCAGAACGAATAGCGGCAGAACTTCCTTGGGAAGGACCAGGAAAACTAGAGAATGGAACGACTTCAGCAGCTGCCACCTAATGAGTTATAGTAATAGGAACAACGTCTCTCGGACAAACGAGTTTCCTGCTGCTTAGTAAGCGGGTCTCGTTTCAATGGGGGAACCTTCATGATGAAGTCCTCATGTGTGTGTTCTTCATTATAAAACATCGAGTGTGTTGTTGCTCATCACATGAAAAAAAAAAAATCAAACTAGCAAGTGTAAATATATCTACTAATCGCTGTTTACTGTTACTGTGAAAAGAACACCAATGTAGTGGAGCGCTACCCTGTCTGACAACTGGCTTCTCATTAACCCAAACGCTAGTAATTACAACTGTGTCAACAAGATCACCCGTGAACATCAGACTTCAACATTAACAAGGATGCTACTACACCAGTGAGCTTGTTCTCCACTTAAAATAACTTCCATCACTTTTGTCTTTTACCGTCGTGTTTTCTCGTGTTTTCTAAAACTTCACCTCAATCACAGGTCCAAAAAATTTACCACTCAGAGAGAGAGAAAGTTAAATATTCAGAGTGATTACTAAGGGTACGGAGTCTACTTACTGTAAACATACGGCTATAAGTCTGCTTCTTAAAATCTCGGTATTATTTTAATAATTTTAAGGATAAAATATATAGAACCGTTCATATCAAAACATACTATTCCCGTAGTGCATAGAAAGACTCACATAATTATATATATATATATATATATATATATATA
>NC_061101.1:51839063-51864063 GCF_015104395.2 Macrobrachium nipponense
TCAATATAAATCAAAACCAAACCTATAGTTTAAAAATTCTTTAGTTACATACTTGGAAATATTGCTTGTAGTCGATGGTCCCTGTGGTGGTGGGCTTGTTCCATATGGATAAGGGTTCATCTTCTGATAATGATATATTCAATCGTTTAATACCGAAAAAGAAAATCCTAAGGGCACCTACTTTCTATCCTTCAACGTGTCAATTATAAACTATCATCTTCCTATATCACTATGTCCCACGATTCCAAGGGTCCTCAATTGATACAAGCAAGTTGTCCAACCATGGTCCAACATCCGAAGATAATGAAGAAATCCGACGATACTTGATGAGGTCGTAACAATCGAGCTGAAGTTTAGGCTTCCTTAGGCTTGTACCCAGTTTCTGAACATTCAATAAAAACGGCATTAAAAGAGGCACTTGAAAGGTCCGTTATCTAAAGGGGATCCAGCCTACGATAAGTAGATCGTTAACATATTTATTAGAAAGGCGAGAGGATAACGTTACAAGCGTTACAATTACAGGTAAAAAAGTTTACCGCAGAGATGGAGAGAAAGGTAAATTATTCAGCGTGATTACTGAGGTTACGGAGTCTACTACTGTAAACATACGGCTATAAGACTACTTCTTAAAATCTAGATATTATTTTAACAATTTTAAGGATAAAATATATAGAACCGTTCATTTCAGAGCATACTGTTCCCACGACCGATAATCACGCTGTGCACCCTTAATTCCATTTCACGAACGCTTAGGAGAGGTAATATTCATGGTGGTTAAATCGTCAAGATCAGAAGTGGATTATAAAGCAATCACGGACTGAAATCTCTCTCTTCCGCGACTTGGTAAAAGGATCGATGTAAGGTGCTCTCTCTCTCTCTCTCTCTCTCTCTCTCTCTCTCTCTCTCTCTCTCTCTCTCCAGTGAACGACCAAATGTTTCCAACTTTCGTGTACACACACACACACACACCACACACACACACACACACACATATATATATATATATATATAATATATATATATATAAATATATATATATATATATATATATGTATAGATATATATGTAATCATCTCTCTCTCTCTCTCTCTCTCTCTCCTCTCTCCAACTCTCTATCTCGTCTCTCTCTCTCTCGCTCTCTCTCTCTCTCTCTCTCTCTCTCTCTCTCACCAGTGAACGACCAAATGTTTCCAACTTTCGGGTTTTTTGTTGTTAAAAATTTATATATATATAGATATATACATATATATATATATAGATATATATATAATATATATATATATATATATATATATATATATATATACATACACTAATCAACAAACACAACGCTTTTCTAAAAATATAAGTTAGATGCATTTGAACATTTCATTCTGGCAATAATCGCTTCACACAAAATGGGGGTCGATATGAAATACCATTCAAAATGTGTCATTGAAAAGATATAGTGGTTTACGTCATTAGCGCACGAGATACCGCGAGAGAGAGAGAGGAGAGAGAGAGAGAGAGAGAGAGAGAGAGAGAGAGAGCAATAGCACAGATAGAATCAACAAGTACAAAGTCGTATTTACAGGTAAGCGAGAGAGGGGCAACGTTTATGCGTGCCGAGGTCAGCCTTTTAAAAACAAATGAAATTCGAGACACTGGGTGAAAGAGGCAGTGGCATTAAGGCGGGCAATAGAGGTAATTTTCGTACACGCAGGACCTGTGTAACCCACCTTCAAAATACAAATGTATCTGATGACCATAAATTGTCTTCTGCAATTATGGAGATATTGAGTTCGGATAAAAACATAAAAGAAATGGGGGGACATCTGATACGACCCAAATAGCATCTAGGGGCGAAGATCCCATATAAGCTTATCGTCATTATCCCCCTTGATGCGCGACCCAATCAGGCCTATGATTCTTCGCATCGCGAAACTCGGTTGTAAATAACCGCGGAATTCACTACTTACTTCATATAAGAGATGCCTCGTCTGCCATACTCGTCCTTCTGGTCGAAACGGATTTAAACAAACAGGATAAAGATTTCGGCCGATCTCTATTATTATTATTATTACTCTCTCTCTCTCTCTCTCTCTCTCTCTCTCTCTCTCTCTCTCTCTCAACCTCAAATCTGATTCAGAGCAGATAGTCGTGACGACGTGCTGTGACTCCCAATTCAGTAGCGGCTATTGGCACTCTGATACAAATCTGCCATGATTCAAACATTGGGGAGATCAAGTTACATCCAGTAAAAATATCTTGAAATAATATCAATAATAATAATGGAGAAAAAATCCACAGTTATGTAAATGTACATATATTTAAATTTACATAGCTGTGGATTTGTTTCTCCATTTGAAGACTCGTGCTACTATGAACATTTTTAAATAATAATAATGAAATAACAATAATAGTATGCGAGAAACAGACCTTCTTTCAAACATGATTTTATTGAATATATAATGGCAAAATTTACAGAATATATTTTGTAAAGAATTCTCTCAATTCTCCTAATGACTTAAGCAAGTCATTAGGAAAATAAATTCTGTAAATTCTGCCATTATATTCAATAATAATAATAATAAATAATAATAATAATAATAATAATAATAATAATAATAATAATGACTGGCCATTATTGTTTAAAAAGGGAATGTCTACATACATACGTGAATACAAGACCAAAAACTAAAGTTGAGCTACATCAACACATAACGTATATCTTAATTGAGTATTTGAATATTAGTTTACAATTAAACGATGAAATTTCAATAAAAAAAATAGTTCCAAGGTTGCAGGCAAATGATTCAAGAAACTTGCAGTCATTTGCATCCTATAAACATCTCCAAATGAATTTTATTGATTTTAGATAAGTGGGCTGCGCGCCGAAGATGAGTTGTTCATTTTTTATAGATCGACTCGGATCTACGTTTTATTTTATCGAATCCCTGTGCACAGGACCATGAACTTAACAAAAAGTGATAAATAAGTAAATAAATAAATTTTTTCGCACATGAACGATAGTAGTGAAAGACAAGAGCAGGTTCATGGTGAATATATATCCCAATGCAAAATTCAGCACCGTACAACACATCTTCATTTTCCGTGACTACTTATAAACCAGAAGACAAATTCCCGCCCCCTCCCACCCATCTCTCTCTCTCTCTCTCTCTCTCTCTCTCTCTCTCTCTTACACACACACACACACACAAGAGCGTGTGTGTGTGTGTGTGCGAGTTTGTGTGTGTAATTCTATCCGCAGGTCGATGGAAATAGCCTTAGGAACATAAGATATCGAAATGGACCATCTGATGACTCCCGGACTGAGCAAGCTCTTATATAGATCATGTACACACTCGAAGCCTCCTTCTCGATGGCCTGGTCCACTTTTGTATGCGTTACATTAGTATACAGAGCTTCGTAGAGTCAAGACTTTCCACTAGTTCAACTAGTGTAGTGCAGCATATGAAATACAGCATAGCACGTGGAATACAGTGCAATATTCATAAGCGAATTCTCGCCTAAGATTTTTTCTTTTTATACATTTACATCCCTTGATACAACGTACCAAAGTAAATATTATATATATATATATATATATATAATATATAACATATATATATATATATATGCGTGTGTGTTGGTGGCGTTTATTTTATTTATAGCTTATATGTTTTAAAAATTTGCTGAATAACTCCAGGTTCATTGTTCTGGTCTATTTTTTTTTTCATCTACAAAAACAAGTCCAAAATAGTCATGAGGCAGTCCAAGTCTCTCAGACTGACCTCGAGCTAAATCGAATTTGCAATTAATCTACAGTTTTGAAATGTCCTGATAATCTATATTTACTTATAAGGCACACGGGCAGACAGAAAGACAGACAGAGAGTGCTGAAAATATGACCACATTGAATTAACTGTGTGACGTGAAAATAAAGTCCTGTATAAAAACACACACACACAAAACTAACAAGCAACTGAACAACCTAGCCATGCAATTAAATCAAAGTCAACTAACCTACAGAAAAACATAAACACAATAGCCAGTTTAAAGGGTTCAGATATGTATGTATGTATGTATATACATACACACACAAACACAAAACTGACAAGGAAATGTGCAGCAAAGCCACGCAATTAATCAAAATCAACCGACTTACAAAATAACATATAAACACGATAGACTGTATAAAGGGTTCAGGTATCAAGCACAATTAAAACCGAGTGATTTGATTGGTGGCTAAAAAATAGTTACCTTAAAAGAAACCACAGACCTTGAATCACTGCCCTAAGGTCTCTTCAACATTTATGATCCTGATAAGATTCGAGTTTCTATTCTCTTTACCAGTTCCCGAACGATTTTTCTTGGAGGCAATGCTCGATAAATCTCCCTGAGTTGCAAATCAAGATCAGAGCACTTCTTTGAACAAATCAGATCGTAGTTCAATGATACATCTCTAATAGGCACTTCTTTTGAACAATCAGATTGAGTTCAAATATACCAATCACTCATATAGACCTCCTTTGAACAAGTCCGACTTGGAGTTAAAATATACAATCTCTATAGGAGCAACTTACTTTGAAACAAATCAGATTGCAGTTCAAATTATAAAATCATCTTTACCGAAGTTCTTTGAACAAATAAAACTGTAGTTCAAATTATACGATCATCTATAGAGCACTTATTTGAACAAGACTGATTGTAGGTCAAATTATACAATCATCTACAGAGCACTTCTTTGAACAAGTCAGATTGTAGTTCACATTATACAATCATCTATAGAGCACTTCTCTGAACAAGTCAGATTGTAGTTCAAATTATCCTATCATCTACAGAGCACTTCTTTGAATAAATCAGATTGTAGTTCAAATTATACAATAATCTTTACAGCACTCCTTTGAACAAATCAGATTGTAGTTCAAATAATGCAATAATCTAGAGAGCACTTCTCTGAACAAGTCAGATTGTAGTTCAAATTATACAATCATCTACAGAGCACTTCTTTGAACAAATCAAATAGTAGTTCAAATTATATAATCATCTATAGAACACTTCTTTGAACAAATCAGATTGTAGTTCAAATTATACAATCATCTATAGAGCACTTCTTTGAACAAGTCAGATTGTAGTTCAAATATACAATCATCTATAGAGCACTTCTTTGAACAAGTCAAATTGTAGGTCAAATTATACAATCATCTATAGAGCACTTCTCTGAACAAGTCAGATTGTAGTTCAAATATACAATCATCTATAGAGCACTTCTTTGAACAAGTCAGATTGTAGTTCAAATATACAATCATCTATAGAGCACTTCTCTGAACAAGTCAGATTGTAGTTTCAAATTAATCAATCAAATCCTAGACCCTTCCTTTGAAACAATCAAGTTTTTAGTTTAAACGACAATCATCTACAGAGCACTACTTTGAACAAGTCAGATTGTAGTTCAAATATACAATCATCTATGGAGCACTTCTCTGAACAAGTCAGATTGTAGTTCAAATATACATTCATCTATGAGCATTCTTCTTTGAAACAAGTCAGTTGTAGTTCCGATAATAAAATCATTCTAAATAGAGCACTTTCTTTGAACAAGTCAATTGTAAGGTCAAATTATCAATCTCTTAGAGCACTTCTCTGAACAAGTCAGAATTGTAGTTTCAAATATACAATCATCTATTAGAGGCAGCTTCTTCTTTGAACAAGTCAGATTGTAGTTCGAAATAATACAAAATCATCTATAGAGCACTTCTTTGAACAAGCAGATTGTAAGTTCGAATATAAAATCATCGGATGAGCAAACTTCGTGAACAAGAATTGTAGTTCAAATTATACAATCATCTATAGAGCACTTCTCTGAACAAGTCAGATTGTAGTTCAAATATACAATCATCTATAGAGCACTTCTTTGAACAAGTCAGATTGTAGTTCAAATTATACAATCATCTATAGAGGCACCTTTCTTTCTGAACAAGTCAGATTGTTAGTTCAAATATACAATACATCTATAGAGGCACTTCTTTGAACAAGTCAGGATTGTCAGTTTCAAACTGGTAACAATTCAATCTACAGAGCAACTACTTTGAACAAGTCAGATTGTAGTTCAAACTGTACAATCATCTATAGAGCACTTCTTTGAACAAGTCAGATTTTAATTTAAACTGTACAATCATCTACAGAGCACTACTTTGAACAAGTCAGATTGTAGCTCAAATTATACAATCATCTATAGAGCACCTCTTTGTACAAATCAGATTGTAGTTCAAACTAAACAATAATCTATGCGACAAACTTTAAAACAAACAATAAAACTAGCAAGCGTATCCAGTGGAAGAGCCTGAACTCTAACACCATTCAAATTGCCATTAAATTTCAACATACTCGCGTTAGGGGGAAAAAACCCATCACTCTTATCTGAACCAAAGTCATCAATCATCCTGTCGATATCGCAATCATCGAATGGATTTAAACTGGGTACGATTAAATATCGCGGCTCTTTCTTGCCCGAGTGAAGGATTTGGAGCAATACCTCAGCAACCTAATATGATCCGTGATACCATCTTTTTTTTGCTCCAATACCCACCTACTGCAAATTCGCAAAGACTGTTAAAATACCCATAACCTCTTTTAATAAATATTTCGATATCTTGTTATGACGAGAGAGAGAGAGAGAGAGAGAGAGAGAGAGAGAGAGAGAGAGATATTCAGCATTCTTTACCTCTGTACCCTGATTCAGACACCCTTGACAGTGTTACAAAAACAATAAAAGTGATGATGTTCTACTGTTAATCTTTGGCATTGCTTAGACAATGAAATTATATAACACAATAACCCAACAATATATGGACTCCAAGAAAACAAGATAGTTCACGCCTTATGCTTACAACATGATATCTTAAAATATACCAGAAAATGTATCTTGAAAGTGCAACATGGTTCTAAATCGAGCATCTAGTCCATCCCCTCCGTATGTCATGGATGACTAATAATTCTATTAAAGAACAGATATCACCTTTTAAACACTGGCCTCTCTCAAAACACCCCTTTCTCACCACCTCCCTACTGGGCCTTAACTTGGACTTGAATGGCTTCAGGAGTGTCACTATTCCTCTCAGCGACCTCGAAAACTATGGATTTGACACTAATATCTATCATTTTGGTTATGGGGCTGAACTTCGATTTAAAGGGCATCGGGATTGTCACTATTCCTCTCAGCGACCTCGAAAACTATGGATTACACACTAATATCTGTCGTTTTCTGTAAATTTTTACATTTCCCCCCTTCCCACAAACCCCCCTCCCATGTCACTGATGTCTTAACCATACAATGTTCATTCCCAGATGGTAAGTAACATGTATACCAAGTTTGTTTGAAATTGCCCAACGCGTTTCAAGGCGTATGTGGAACATACATACGCACATAAATACATCAATTTTTATATATCTAGAAGATAGAAGATATATACGTACATTAAACAAACATTTGATGTGCCGATACAGATTCTATTGGGGCCATTAAAGCCTTAGCAAAAACTAGAAGCGAAAATAAAATCTCTCTTCAAAAAGAGGCATTTTAAATAAGCCATTTCTAATTTCTAAAGCCAGACCCAAAACACGCCAATCGACTGATTATCTGCAGAGGAAGAACTATAAAAGCGAACCAGAAACCAAAGACGTCCGTTAATTATAACGTAAAACGCGAAGACATCGGCCTAATCTCCTGAAATTCCAACCGCCCTAAACGTCAGAAACTACATCTATCGCTTGATTTACTCGCCCGAAAATCATACTACTAATATCGGCGGTGTATTTGCCAGGAACCTTTAAAAGTGCGATAGCGGACACAGAAACAGCTGCTCTTATCCTCCTCCTCAACGCTTAACTCTCTGGCCAGCATTAGCAAGGTCTAAGTTGGGATCTTAAATTATTCTGCTATTGCTCGTTATATGCAGGGTTTACATGCTGTTTTTTTTTCTTCTTCTTTTTCTTCTTCTTCTTTTCTCGTCACTAAGCTGATACAGCGGCAGACATCGATTTTCAGGTATATTATGCGTTGGTTAGGAGGCCACTCGATTGTCAAATGATAATACACTCAAGAACACTTAACTGGAGAGAAAACTCTCTCTCTCTCTCTCTCTCTCTCTCTCTCTCTCTCTCTCTCTCTCTCTCTCTGGTCGTGTACCTAGTTAGGTGCTTCAGAAAATACGAACCCAAATGTGGAAACCCATGAAAAAAAAAAACTTCCATTTCATAGATGGACAAAATTTAAAACAATCGAAAAATCCACAAGTATATAAAAACATTAATATTTCCCTTGACGCGAAATAGTTTGTTCCTCAAAACTTATTTGAATGAAATGAAAAAACAATGATTATGTATGTAAGTAAATAATTATGAAGGGTAAGGATAAAATCTGCATTTCTAGTTAGTTAATCTAAGCCCTGAGCTCAGGCATCATAGGCAGGCGATATTTGCCTAAGATATATCCGTCGATTTTACTTTTATCAATGTTATATCCCACTACTGTGATTAATCCATAAATGTAATATAATTTACATAACTTTTAGTTCTTAAGAGGGATAGTTATTTTCGTTCCACTTACAGAAACAAAACCTAAAAAATTATATTTTATGCAAGGACAGGAACATCATTAATACCAAAAAATGCACGGACAAAATGGCGATTGCTTCACTGAGATCAAATGAATCAAGTATCCAGATAATTAAATTTGTTTTTTTTTCCAAGTTCAAAGCCCAATACGGCAGACAGTCAAATGCTGCCTTTCGAGTTCTAACCTTACGGATTTGATGAAAACAAGAATAGGAAAGGATGGGTAGAATTAAGGAAGGAAGGATAATAAGATTTCACCTCCAAGGATGCGATAGGACTGTCTACTAAGAGATGGTAGGTTACAAAAATCGAGAAAAACATGTGCGCAGTAAAATAATCCCATAACTGACAGCAGACTGAGAGAACCAGTTGCTTGAGCCATGAACTGCTGATTTTCAGATAAAATCACAATATCTGAGTTTTGGATGAAGAAATGAATTTTGAGAGTGGGTACAATCAACAAAAGAGAGTCGGGTGGTGAATGTAGAAAAAAAATATGCAGTGCTAAATCATTAGCAAATGTATGAATAACAGAAGGGGGACAGTAGAGCATGTCACTGACAAATATAAAATTAGTAGAGCAAAAGTACTCCCAAGAAAAACCTTTATACAGGAATGAAAGGAGCAGAAGTTGTGCAGCCAAGGGCAACAAATTTAAGTGACATCAAATACTAATAATAATAAGTTTACAAAAGGAAAATGTAAAGACACAAGAAAGAAGTTTGGCTGCCAGAGCATATTACGTCAAACGTTTTTCCAATCTCTCGAACAGAGTGAGGTAGAAAAAGTCAACATCAGACCTTACCTTGCAGGAGTCACACTGATAAAGTAAATGAACGAATTTAGTTAAGTTATAAAAAATAACTTTTCTAGAATTGGTGTGTGTATGTATGTATGTATGTATGTATGCATGTATGTATGTATATATATATATATATATATATATATATATATATATACCTATATATATATATATATATATATATATATATATATATAATATATATATTCCAGGCGTTTACCATGTGATAATTAACATCGGAGATCATTCCTTGTATTGATGTTATGTATGTATCTACGTATGTATATTAGAAATATAGTATATATATATTAAGATTAAGATATAATATCTTATATATATGAATATATATATATATATATATATATTATTATTTTATATATATATAAATCCTACGGTATCGGAATCCTGGCATCATTTAATTCGTTCCAGTTCCTTTAGAACAAAGGGACTAAACCACTGAATTCCAAAGTCCTTCACGTTTGTTTCTACTTATTTATGTTTATTTACTTTTAGGCAAAAAAAAACAAAAAAAATTAAAGTACATAACATCAATACAAGGATATGATCTCCGATGATAATTATCACTTGGTAAACGCCTGGAATATATTGAATTCTCTGAAAATAAAAAAACAATGCCCTGTTATTAATGAGGAATGAAGAGGGCAGCACGAATATCTAGTTGTTATTTAAAAAAACCATGCAAAAATGGTTTAAAAAATAAATAGACGTGTAAATAAATTTTCACCAATACATAATACTTC
Source organism: Macrobrachium nipponense (assembly GCF_015104395.2). Taxonomy (NCBI): domain Eukaryota; kingdom Metazoa; phylum Arthropoda; class Malacostraca; order Decapoda; family Palaemonidae; genus Macrobrachium; species Macrobrachium nipponense. Next base: position 51,849,225 of record NC_061101.1, read on the forward strand.
TAAGATAAATATAGCGAGAACAAAAACACTGTGTGGCTCATCATAAAGACTAGTTTGTCTCATAAATTTGTTCGTCTGTAGCCAACAAAGACCTCTTAGGTCTCACGTCTGCTTCCTTGTAAGAAAAGACCCAGGTCCTTAGTCTGTTCTGGTGTAGCCTGTTAAATCTCACTTTAGCTTACTCAGAGAGTAAGCCTACAAACTGCTGTTGTTGTTGTTGTTAGGGGGCGGGGTGGGGGGGGAGAGATTAAAGTTCTATGGAAGAGCCTATACAGGTCTGAAAATGGTGTTTCGCGTTGAGTTAAAAGGCACAGGAATTTTAGGATAGGATATTTATGATGTATTTATTAAAATAAAAATGTAAAAAATAAATAATGTGCACGTACACAGTACAGAACAATTATTTCTAATAAAATATAGAGTATATATCTTAATTTTCGTTGGCGAAAAAAGGGCTCTACTTTAACGTAGGCTTTAGCACATTGTAATTTACATTAAGTTGCGAATATAATGTTTACCACTTACGAGTGAGGGGATAATCTTGCATGCGTCACGAGTAAGCTGGAGGTCAGATCACGCCTTCTTGTTCTTCTACAGCCAAAGAGTTACTCATTACGTTTGTCCTACAGTAAATAAACCCTCCCGCAAGGTCACATGTCTGTTCTCAGGTTTGAATTAGAAGTCGAACTTTTTCTTTTCTATACAAGAAAGACTTTTTAGGTCATATTCTAGTTCTGCTGTGGCCATCAAAGACCTGTCAGGTCTCTCAAAGAGAGACTTGCAGTTAAAAAGAGAACTGCTGTTTCTCATGATTGCCTGCTACCACGAGGAACCTGTAGATCTTATGTCTGTTTTCCCGTAACATAAAAAGTACTGCAAGGTCTTATGTTTGTTCATATGTAGCCAAGAATGACCTGCAGATCTCATCTCCATTCGTCTGTAACCAAGACAGAACTGGTAGTTCATACGTTTGGTTTTCTTGTAGCCACAACCGGCCTGGTTTGCCTTTGTGTGTGTGTGTGTGTGTGTGTGTGTGTGTGTGTGTGTGTAGACATGAAATAATGAATAAACCATGTTTATTTTCCTGTTAGCAAGGAAGGCCTTGCAGGTCTTCTGATTGTTCTTTTATGCCAAGAAAGATCCCAAGCCCTTATGTTTATTCGTTTCTAACCAAGCAAGACCTTTCGCAGTCACGAAATATGTGATGGTTCTAACATTTTTCCTCTTACATCGAAGACAGTAGTGATGGAGAATATTTCAAGAAACTTTTCTGAAAAAAAGAGAAAAATTAAGATAAAATCTATCCACATGGCAACACTGTCTCAACGAGGCATTTATTCAAAGGTACTGGGAATTTTACCGTAATTCCGAGGAACAAGAGAGAGAGAGAGAGAGAGAGAGAGAGAGAGAGAGAGAGAGAGAGAGAGAGAGAGAGATGAATAGTTTCACTTCTGTATAGTAAGGACTACCTTGTTAAGAAGTCCTCCGGTTTTAATGATAAATTTATATAAAGATCAATATACACACAGACGTCCAGGTTTTCTCTTGTTCTCTCTGCCTCTCCCTCCTCCCTAGCTGCGACCAACAACAGTCGCATAACAATTAAGTACTTACTTCGCTTAGGTCAACAGAGGCACATGAATATTTAAGGAACGAGCTGTCTGTTCTTCCTCGTCCCGTTAAAGACTCGAACACGGGTAGCCCGATTGTTTGTTTGTTTGTATGGTGTTTTTATGTTGCATGGAACCAGTGGTTATTCAGCAACGGGACCAACGGCTTTACGTGACTTCCGAACCACGTCGGGAGTGAACTTCTATCACCAGAAGGTAGTCCGATTGTGGACTGAACGCGATACCATCACACACACACACACACACACACACAGAGAGAGAGAGAGAGAGAGAGAGAGAGAGAGAGAGAGAGAGAGAGAGAGAGAGAGAAATTTTTTTAATGGCATGAGAGGCAAAGAAATCAAAATCATGTCCAGAAGGAGAACATGAATACGTGAAAATTATGTACAGAAGAAAAAAAGACATGCACTTGAGTTAATAAATAAATTCTACATTCCTCCCTTCTGTTCTTTATGAACTTCTGCTCATCTCTCTCTCTCTCATCTCCTCCTCTCTCTCTCTCGTTTCTCTCTCTAACTCGTATCTCTCTCTCTCACTCACTCCCTCATCTCCTCTCTCTCTCTCTCATCTTTTATAATTTTCTAAACCTAAGTTTTTAGCGACGACATATAAGAATGCCCTGTCAAACCAGTTAAAATTTCCCAATGCAGATACAATCATCATGGCAAATGCACTGCCAAGAATAAATATTATCCGGATTTACAAAAATAATTAAGTTCCTGTTGGAGTAAGAGGAATTTAGTACTCCATCAATGGCTTACAGAAATAACCACTAAAACATAGAGAATATCAATGGTTACAGAGCTTCCTACAAAATTTCATAGTTAATTCACAGAATTTTGTATGAATATAACAGCATGTTACCAAAACAGAAAATTCTCAAGAGAATAGAATGTAGAATTTAGGCCAAAGGCCAAGCGCTGGGACTTATTATGGTCATTCAGCGCTGAAAGGGATATTGCCAGTAAGAAGGCTTGAAATGTGTAACAGGAGGAAAACCTTTGTTGCATTATGAAATAATTGTTAGAGGGTGGAAAGTCAGATGTAAGAAAGAATATGAACGGAGCTACAGTAAAAGGAATGGAAGAGGTTGCAGCTAGGGGCCGAAGGGACGCTGCAAAGACACTTAATTTAAAAAAAAAGCCTATGGCGCACTACGTGAGATCTGTCGGCAGTACCTCAAAGAAAAAAAAAAAACCTTTCAAGTTTCAATAGCTGCGAAAGCGAAGTCTAGAAATAACAATAAGTAAAAACAATGACGAAAACTGAATGTTAAAGAACTGACCCGACGGTGCATCACAAATATTCAAACAATTTGCTGGGCCGCTGGTATGATCGCTCGTGCCGTGGCATGCCACTCAGATGTCCCGAGTTCGCGCCTCCCAAAGACCAATGAAAAATCACTAGCGCTGTATCACGATCAACGGTGGGGTCTTTAGCGACAGGAAGCTGAAACCAACATTCTTTGGAAGCTTAAATTTCAAATCAATGGTCCTTGTGGTGGTGGGCTTGTTGCATGTGAACAGTTTTCATCTATAATATTAATAATATAATAATAATAAACCGTGAAAGCATTTCAAATAAAGTCCAGAGATATTTCCTCAACGCCTATCTGCCAAGTCATGACGTAATCTGTCACAAGAATTCTGCTATTTAAGACTTATTACGGCAATGGTAGAAACTTTCAATTCCTGATAAATACTATAAACTTGGGAAAAATGCATCAATCTGAAGCAAATATAATATACTTTAAAAACGACGGCAAATAAAAAAAAAAAATTCAGTGCACTGCAAAACATGAGAGTATTCACATAAAATTCTAACCACCCCTATTAAGGAGACCTTTCGCCAAAATATATATGTCGGCCTGGGAGAGTAGAAACCTGACAGATGTATTCTAGAGTAAGTCAATTGTATGAGAGAACTGATTGGTCTAACGTGGTGACCTAGGAAGAAGAAAAGAATAAAAGGTAGCCCAACAAATTTAATAAAATGTTAATCAAAATACATATATGTATACTCGTATGCTATTAGGTACCGTCCATTTCAAAAATGGAAAAGACGCTTTTCTGTAACCTTACTATATACATACAGTAAGTACACCCAAATATAGTCCTTAGTTTTAAATCCAGAGTGTTTTAATCAATGCTTATTTATATATGTGTGTATATATATATATATATATATATATATATAGATATATATATATATATATATATATATATATATATATATATATATATATATCTATTATATATATAATCTTCATCACAAAAAAGGTAAACATCGATATCAATCTCGTCGTCACTTAGCCCGGCGAAGTCTGACAATCCCCTTTTGGGATATCACCAACTGCACATTTCATTTAAAGAGCAGGACTGCATGACCTGCAAGTGTCTCTTTTATTATCAAGGCCTGTCCTGACACGGATCCAGGGTCCCATTTATGGGGCACTAAACGAGAAGTGAGGGAGGGTGAGGTCATGGGAGTTATCAGCAGTGGTGAGGCTGTCTCGGGTTCTGCTTCATTGATTGTGTGCCCTCCTCGCTGCATTTCACACACACAATTTATATATATATATGGATATATATATATATATATATATATATATATATATATATATATATATATATATATATATCTATATATATACATATATATTATATCTATCTATATATATATAGATAGATATATATATATATATATATATATATATATATATATATATATATATTATATATAATATATATACTATATATCTATATACATATGTAGTCTATATATTATAATTATATATATATATATATATATATATATATATATATATATATATTATATGTATATAATATATATATATATATCATAGAAAAAAATGTATAACAGAAAAAAATGCATTCTACATAACAAAATACAAATACAATATCAATTATATATATATATATATATATATTCCTATATATATTCGTACATATATAATTATATAGGCTACATATATAAAAAAATCTGTATTTATTTTTCGGTGTAACCTGGTAAGCGTGTAATGCACACACACAAACATATATACGCATATACATATTTTGTGTATCTTGTAGCCAAACAAGCATTAAACAAAATTTTAATTTACCATTTTTTGGTGTATCTTGTAGCCAAACAAGCATTAAAAAAAATTTTAATTTACCATTTTTTGGAGTTTATGGGATATGGCAAGATGTCAATCCAATTGCCCAGAAGTATTTCGATAACATTAACGAACAGATGAGTTGATGCAAACAAAGAAAACTAAAAAAAAAAAAAAAAAAAAAAAAACACGGTATCAAAGGTGATTCACAATACAACGCAGCGCCAGTTTCTTGTCTGGGCACCGGGATATAGCATCTCGTGCCCTTGCTAACCCTCTTTCGATGTGCAGGTACCAACGTACGAGATAAGATTATCGACGTGATCCACTGCCAACATTCATGCACTGGAGGAAGCGAGTGAGTTCTACGATGACGCCATCTTGTATTTTACTCTCGTTTGTGTCTGCTTCTTTCCTCTTTCTAAATATAATTTTTTTTTTTTTTTTCTAAGGCCATTGGATATTTGAATGCCGCTGTTTCGCAGTCACTTAGCTCTGCCAATTCCTTACGAAATTGTGGTATTCTTTAAGCAGTGACAAAACAAACGGTTTTTAACATTTTGTTCATGAAGAGACGAAAGTATCGGACAGTAAATAAAAGGGACTATCGACTTCATTAGACTATTATCTAAATATTCTATTTCCTTTGCGAATCAGACGATACCCAGAATGGAATAAAAAAAAATACTCATCCATAACTTTCCTTTTCCACGGAAGAAAGATTTGCGTATCTTGATTTGTTTCCTGAGGTATTATTCAATAATCTCACTATCTAACGATTTTTTTTTATTTGATAAAGAAATTAGACACTAACATTAACTGGCCCTGTCTATATTTTGTTAATAGCTTTATCATCATCTTCAAATTACATGATTATTAACAGTAAGCGTTATGAATGCACAGACTAAATACACACCTTAAAAAAGTCACAAAAACTTTTTATAAAACAATCAAGTGCAAGAATCAATTTTTAGAGAACTTTCTTTGTGAATCGATCGCAAATTATAGTTTTATTCCTCGGTAAGGCGTAAGTCCTTGACCCATTAAAAAAAGAAAGAAAAAAAAACTTGGAGATAGCCAGTTTCCAGGTATTAGTCCTTGACCAGAAAAAAAAAGGCCTTACAGACAGCATCATAAAGGATTTATTTTTCCCGGTAAATGTAGTGTATCAACAGACAATCTACAGCTAGCTCGTAAACGCGCACACGAGACAGCAGACTCATTTGAAAGCGCTCTCTTAGCGGCGTGGTATTTACAAAAGAGCGCTACATCACCATCAAAGTGTGTCAGAATCGTCGAAGGCAAATAAAGACAAAATCTAGGCATACGAAATCTGGCAGACTGAAGGCTCTCAATAAGCTGCTGGAGACTTCAAATGTCGGATGATAAACCACTAACCTTTCTAAGATAATTATGCTCTGCGTTCCGAATGTCTAATCTTTCTGCGATGATTAGATTCAACCTTTGGAATGTCTAACTTCACTAAGACAACGCGGTTCTGTCCTCTAAAAATCTAAGATTTTTTACGAGAATTTATTCAGCCTTCTAAAAGCTGAACCTTTCTACTTTCATTTTATTTCGATCTCTAAAAGTTTAATCTTTCTATTTTCATTATATTTTACCCTCTAAAAGTTTAATCTTTCTACTTTCGTTATATTTTGTCCTCTAAAAGTTTAATCTTTCTACTTTCATTTTATTTCGCCCTCTAAAAGTTTAAGCTTTCTATTTTCATTATATTTTACCCTCTAAAAGTTTAACCTTCTGCTTTCATTATATTTTGCCTTCGAAAAGCATAACCTTTCTACTTTCATTATATTCTGTCCTCTAAAAGCTTAACTTTCCAATTTCATTATATTTTGCCCTCTAAAAATTCAGCCTTCTTCTAAATGATAACCTTTCCATATTCATTATATTTTGTCCTCTAAAAGCTTAACCTTTCTAATTTCATTATATTTTCCTCTCTTAAAAGTTTAATCTTTCTACTTTCATTATATTTTGGCCTCTAAAAGCTTAACCTTTCTAAGGTAATTGTACTAAACCCGGTAAAAGTCAAAAATTTCTAAGTTCATTGTAATATGACATCTAACCAGCTAACCTAGCTATGATAATCATACTTTTCTTTGTAAGGTATTTATAATAAACTTTCTAAAATCATAAACAAAGAAAGCTAACTATATCCTACCTTCTAAAAGTCCACCCTTTCTAAAGTATTCATATTCAATCTTCTGAAAATCTCTTGCATTTCGAAAATAATCATTCTCTGATTTCTTAACAATTCTGAGATGATTTTAATTTGCCTTTTAAGAATCTAACCTTGTTTTACATGCCTATGTACTATTCTCTGCCTTCTAAAATTCTATCCTTTCTAAAATGACAACAATAGGGAATAAATAAATTCTGACATCCGTTATCAGGTAACTTTCAGAGCATATTATGTCCAAAAATATACTATAAATTCTTACATCTCCTAAATGTTTGTGAGGATATTATGTCTTTGGAAACAACCACGCCAAAATTCGACAGAATAAACAAAAATGGAAACACAAACGAACCTCGTCGGGGAACCGGAAGTTCCAAAGCACGATTTCACTGCAGCAAAATAATTGATTAAATTTATCCATCTACATTCCAGCAAAATCCTCTGATTGGTTACATAGATACTCGAAAGTCAAATTCCAATCTTCCCTACACAATGTTGGGTGTATTTTGGACATTCACATAACATGTTAAATTGTTACCATTACTGCACTCTGAGCATTCGGTCACGTGGGCTGGTCATTAAGTGCCCATGCGTCAGACGAGTGTGGCCTATTAGGAGACGCTTCAGAATTACTTGCGCACGTCTCTCTCTTTGGCATGATGAACTCCATTTTTTAACACAAAGTTTTATTTGCTTCACCTTATTATTTTCAGGTTCTTCATTCCATTTATTTTGCCATTTATTTATAATACTCATTTTTAGGTGTGTAACATAATCATTAATAGGGATATTTACATATGATCTTGTCATATGGGATGTTTCTTTAGCTGCTTTACGAGCCTCTTCATTTCCCTTAAATCCTACATAGACAGCGAATTATGAAGAAGAGCAGTAAGAGTAAAAACGAAGTCCAGCACAGACGTCTATACATAAGCAAGGAAAAACATTCTCCTTCCCGGAGGACATACTGAGGATCTTATAAAACCCAAGTTTTTAATCTGAAAAGACTTACAATATGGTTCTTTTCACAGTGCTCTAGAAAATTGAAGTGATAATTCAAATGAGGCGATACCATGCAATTTCTGGATTCAATGGTCATCCGGAAAGAATTTAGCGTTTAAAGGAGGTCGACCCAATGAACTCTTAAAGAGATCATTATCGTCCAGGTCAGTGATGAAAACAAACTATAAATTTGCCCAACTGTATATTCTAAATTATCCAGAATAGTTTAACAGTAAATCAGTGCAGAAAGAATTCACCATAAATAGACGACGATATATAGGAAAGTGAAACAGCGGTGTGGTGCTAGACCTTTCGACTTACTTAAATGGCAGTAAGTCGAAAGGCCTTTATCCATATGTTCATCACGTCCCATATGTTCGTGATTGAGTTTTTATATATATATATATATATATATATATAATATATAATATATATATATATATATATATAGATATATATATATATGTATATATATATATATTATATATATATATATATATATATATATATATATATATATCTATATATATATATCTTATATATATATATCTATATATATAGTATATATATATATAATATATATATATATATATATATATATATTATATGATATATAGTATATATATATATAGATATATATATATATATATATATATATATATATATATATATATATATACATATACATATATAAACTATTTCTCCATAAAAAAAACAAATGTCACGAAACACTTGCAGGTAAAAGATAATTTTCACTTTCATAATGTTCTGGTTTAGACAAAATACCCCATTCATTACATCATGGGTTTCCCTTGTGAACAAAGCACTTTATCGTCGAAATTCAATATTCTCAAGTGGCATGTCACTCAATGTCGCGGGTTCGCGTCTTCCACATGGGTGATGAAAAATCACTGGTTTGTATCATGATCAGTTACTGCTGTAGTGTGGGGTTTTTAGAGGTGGGAAGCCGAGACCAACCATATTCTTTGGAAGCTTGAATTTCAAGTCAATGGCCCCTGTGTGCTTGTCCCCTGTGAATAGGTTTGCATCTTACTGAAATAATAATAATAATAATAATATAATAATAATAATAAAAATAAAAAATAAGTAATAATAATAATAATAAAAATAATGTTCTGGTTTAGACAAAATACCCCATTACATCATGGGTTTCCCTTGTGAACAAAAGCCCTTTATCGTCGAAATTCAATATTCTCAAGTGGCCATGTCACTCATGTCGCGGTTCGCGTCTTCCACATGGGTGATGAAAAATCACTGGTTCTGTATCATGATCAGTTACTGCTGTGAAACATATGACAATACACAAAGCACGACACCCAAAGAGCAAAGACGGAACAGACTATACATAACACGAAAGGAAGGAGGGAGAGGACTACTAAGTATAGAGGACTGCGTCAACATTGAGAACAGAGCACTGGGGCAATATCTGAAAACCAGTGAAGACGAGTGGCTAAAGAGTGCATGGGAAGAAGGACTAATAAAAGTAGAGAAGACCCAGAAATATACAGAGACAGGAGAAAGACAGGACAGAACAGAGGACTGGCACAACAAACCAATGCACGACAAATACATGAGACAGACTTAAAGAACTAGCCAGCGATGACAATTGGCAATGGCTACAAAGGGGAGAGCTAAAGAAGGAAACTGAAGGAATGATAACAGCGGCACAAGATCAGGCCCTAAGAACCAGATATGTTCAAAGAACGATAGACGGAAATAAAATCTCTCCCATATGTAGGAAGTGCAATATGAAAAATGAAACCATAAACCACATAGCAAGTGAATGCTCGGCACTTGCACAGAACCAGTACAAAAAGAGGCATGATTCAGTAGCAAAAGCCTCCACTGGAGCCTGTGCAAGAAACATCAGCTACCTTGCAGTAATAAGTGGTACGAGCACCAACCTGAGGGAGTGATGAAAAACGATCACGCAAAGATCCCTCTGGGACTATGGTATCAGAACAGATAGGGTGATACGTGCAAACAGACCAGACGTGACGTTGATTGACAAAGTCAAGAAGAAAGTATCACTCATTGATGTCGCAATACCATGGGACACCAGAGTTGAAGAGAAAGAGAGGGAAAAAATGGATAAGTATCAAGATCTGAAAATAGAAATAAGAAGGATATGGGATATGCCAGTGGAAATCGTACCCATAATCATAGGAGCACTAGGCACGATCCCAAGATCCCTGAAAAGGAATCTAGAAAAACTAGAGGCTGAAGTAGCTCCAGGACTCATGCAGAAGAGTGTGATCCTAGGACGGCACACATAGTAAGAAAAGTGATGGACTCCTAAGGAAGCAGGATGCAACCCGGAACCCCACACTATAAATACCACCCAGTCGAATTGGAGGACTGTGATACTGTAAAAAAAAAAAAAACAAAAAAAAAAAAAAAAAAAAAAAAAATAATAATAATAATAATAATAATAATAATGATATGGAAAAGTAAATCCCCAATAATGTGTTTGTTTGAACTTATTTAAAATACAAAGCAGAAAGCTTTCTTGTAGACTAGTCAAAAAAACAAAGTTTTTGTATGGGCACCGTTATTAATTATATTCAGATTGACAAGGAGGACCGTGCAGGTCATCGAAATCTTCTGCTTTTGTATTTTAAATAACAAGTTTAAACAAACTAACAAAATATTGATTGTGGATTTACTTTTCCATTTTAATTTCATCAACTCATGTGATTATGAGTTTTCTTTGAATAATAATAATAATAATAATAATAATAATAATAATAATAATAATAATAATAATAATCCAGCGATGCAAACTTTTTTCGCTGATCACAAAAAACAAATAAGGTGTCGGTTTCTTCTTGGTTTCTTCAGTCTATTATACAATCAAAATGTTTTTTTTTTTTTATAAAACATCTCACTTATGGGCAATATAACTGAACACACTGAACGTGTTCTAAAAATAATTACCAAAAAATGTTCGAGCCAATCAAAAGGTTAACTTAATGTCTAAGAAGTCAGATTTTCATAAGAATTAACAATTTTGTTATCATAATTCTAACCAAAAAAAATCTTTACGAAACAACCCAAATATCCATTCAGCAGTAAAGCAAGGATTCTCAAAATAAAGGGCGAAATGGGAACAAGAAAAGATGACAAGAGACGCATGGTATAACACAGACGAACTAACACGTGAATATAGTTCAGAGTCAACGAGCCTTTCGTTATATATATATATATATATATATATATATATATATATATATATATATAATATTATATTATATATATATATATATATATATATGTGTGTGTGTGTGTGTGTGTGTGTGTGCGTGTATGTATGTATGTATATATATATATGTATATATATATATATATATATATATATATATATATATATATATATATATATATATATATATTTATATATATATGGATATATATTATATATATATATATATATATATATATATATATATGTATAAAGTGTATACATAAAATTTATGATATATATAAGATACAATATTTATTATTTATTATAAATATATATACACATATATATATATATATAACATATATATATATATATGTATAAAGTGTATACATAATTTATGATTATATATACATAACATATTATTTACAAAATATAATATATATACATATATATATATCATATATATATATATATATATATATATATATATATGTTATATTTAAAAGAATTTACATAAAACGTAGAACGATTAAAATAAAGGAAAAAAACCATGGCACCTACGGTAATCATTACACTCTCTCTCAGGCTTAAAAGGTGGTAAGATATAATTAAATGTAATTAGATAACCACAATCATGGCTAGTGGTTTCCATGAAGTTCAGCATTCTGCAGTCCACTGACACAACAATTATTCGACCTCTGGAGGCTAGGGAACACTTCATCTCTTACAATCAGCATAATCTACCTTCTTTCAAAGCTAAAATTCGTGTCACTACGGCATCTCTCTCTCTCTCTCTCTCTCTCTCTCTCTCTCTCTCTCTCTCTCCAGCAGCTATAATTTGCCCTAATGAATATGTTGCAGTTTCAAAAACGCAATTATGCTAATCAGGCACAGAAAAGGTGTAATTGATGTGTCATTCCGTTTTTTCAATTGGAAAGGTGTGAGAGAGAGAGAGAGAGAGAGAGAGAGAGAGAGAGAGAGAGAGAGCTCAGTTACTTCTGAAAAGGCTGTTACAAATCCAAAAGGGAGAAACCGGATCGGATAAGATATTGAAAATAGCAACTGGAAGCAGAAAACATTAGTAAAAGATAATCATCCACTGAAACTAACAGAGAATGAGAGAGAAAGCACGTATCCCTTGTAAAATTTCTGTTATAATAAACTTCTATCTTCGAATAAAATTTGGGAAAACGTAGGAGAAAATGCCAAATTTAACAATAGGTTTACATCAAAGTCAGGTACAATCAGGTTACAGCTCTCTCTCTCTCTCTCTCTCTCTCTCTCTCTCTCTCTCTCTCTCTCTCTCTCTCTCTCTCTCTCTCGTCTGTTTACTGCATCTGCGTATTTAATGCAGCTCACAAGAGTTCCTGTACAACAGGTTTCCTGTACTCAAGGATTTTAATGGAAGCTGGAGCAAGCAGAAATCAAACAAGTGATATCAGACCTAAAACCATCAGCTATTAAACATCAGAGAAGCAAAGATCTGGCCACAGCGGGCGCAAAATCAAGCAAGCAACCAAGCAAGCAAGTAAGCAAGCCACGACGGAGGCACCACTCTGGTTGCATGCAGCCATTGCAGTACGTTGAAAGACGAGCCACATTGTTCCGTTCTAGTGCTGCAGACGTCGTCACGCTCTGTTACCACGGCACATAATGTGCCTTGTACTCATCGCCCACGCAAACATAAATATTCATATGCATGCGGTTAGCAAAATGGATTCAATGAGTCACTTCGGGGATATTTAGACTTTTATTCAGAACAATGCATCCATTCTCATACACCTTAGTCAATCTTGTAGTCAGTGCTACGAAAGGCAGGATGTACTTATCAAAATTAGAAAAACTATATTGATTTTCCTTACATTAAATAAAAAGAATATTTTTCCAAACAGCAACCACTAATCAATCCGTGGAATAAAAGAACAACTAATTAGTCTACGAAATAAAAGAGCATAAACTTAGCCCACACGAATGATAAATTACTTTACAATAGTATTTTGAACGGCAAGAAACAGGAAGAAAGGAAAACCTGTATAATAACCTCATTCACAGAAAGATGAAAAAATAAATTTTATTTTACCTTTCAAGTTTTGAGACATTTCTCCTTATTATAAAAAGTATATATAAAAAGTCTTAAAATTAATGATATATAAAGAAGTGTAACAGAAAGATCAAATAAGGAAGTTAATACTTGTTTGACATAGCGATTAATTAAGACATAATGCTTTTTTTTTAAGTCCAGAATGAAAACTACTGAATATCCCAACGTCGTTTGTAGACTTAAGATAATTCAGCACTTTCAGCTATTCAGCGCTTAGGACGGTGAAAAGATGGAGTTGGAGTGGTTGGTCAGTAAAATGGAAGAAAGGCAGCTGGAGTGGAGGTGAAGTAAATGACTGAAAAATATTAACAAACTAGACTTTTCTCGCTGTAGACTGAGTGAGGTTATCGTTAACCCACCAACTGGAACTTATAATACTTCCTTTCTTTGAATTAACCAGCGAAAAAACTGTTAAGTGTAGAGCACCTCATGGATATCATGTAAGACAAGTGTCCATGGCAGACGATATTGTAGTAAATCAACTCGTTAATTTCGTATGAAAAAAAAAGGAGGCAGTCAGTTAGACCTACACAGATTTAATTCCCCCAACGATGATGTATATAATTGCAGACCAACCTGTATTACTCAAAATACATTGCAGTCCAACCTGTATTACACAAAATACAGAGTAAACAAAAGTAAGACAGCAGGCAAACAAAGGGTACGTCTTACATAGGGACAGACTAATGCCTTTGCTGAATTACACGACCGCTTTCAGTGGCGCAAATAACACTTATAATTATTCAACTGATGATGATGATACAAGTCTCAAATTTCTTTACTGAGGGCACTCCACTTCTGCCAAATACAGAGGTGTGGAGGAACAGAGTCCTTTCCATTGTCTTTAGTTCCATAGCAGAAACAATGTCATGTATAGGAACACTCATCCATCCAGTTTGTAGTATTGAACCAACGGATTTAATTCCTGTTGTAGAAATTGTATAAATCTTAGAATTGTTTCTAAGAAAATCTTTATTTTCCGCTAAAATGTTTTTCATTGTATGGTTTTTTAAATATAATATTTTTGAAGCGTTGTTATTCCTGGCAATCCGTTAAAATGGACTTTTTAGAAATACTTTTGACATATATCACAAATTGGTGGGAGACTACATGATGTGCACACTACAAAACTGTGTTAGATTAATTTATATGATTTGCAAAGCATTATTACAGTACATGATTGACAGTTTTATTTCTCTGAAAATATTATGAGTATCTTTATTTATATGACAACACAATTTCAAGGGAGAAGGCACAAAAGGTTATTTACCTGCCCAGAATACTTCCTCGGTATCTAAAGGAAGAAATGTAATTGAAAATCTACAAGTTCTAAACTTCTCGAACGATATATTTTTATATAACGGAGTGATTTGTTTCGAACTCGTTTTCTCGAATTTGTAAAACGTAATAGATGCCATACCTCCTGCAGTAAAAAATACTACACAGGTCAAGTCCCTAAATATCCATAGCTACAAACAAGCTAAAGAAAAATATTGTTGGATCGAAAAAATATATATATATATCGGAGAAATTTAAAAAATTTTCGTTAGAAATTTATTATCTTAAAGATAGGCATTCTCCA
>NC_061101.1:51869063-51881563 GCF_015104395.2 Macrobrachium nipponense
GAGAAAGAGGGCGAAAAAAGACGCCTCCCGTGGCTTGCGTTAAAAGGATGGTTAGAGAGAGAGAGAGAGAGAGAGAGAGAGAGAGAGAGAGAGAGAGAGAGAGACGAGAGAGAGAGAGAGAAGAAGAAAAGAAAGAAAAAAAAAAGGCGAGAGAAAAAGAAGAAGATGACCTGCACCCTCATTTTGTGCGATTAGACTGCCCAAAGCATCTCCAAATCAGGATCTGGACCCCCAACCAGGATCCAGAGCATGACCAAAAGGATCCTCTGGCGAATGAGGGAAGAGAGAGAGAGAGAGAGAGAAAGAAAAAAAAATAGATGAGAGAAGGTATGTTTTCCCATTTCGTCTCTCACATACGGGTGTATTAGACGAGGTGAAAAAAACAAAAATAACTACACTGCCCTTCTTTAAACTAGTGTGGTTCGAAAGCGTCAAGGTTGATTAAGAGATATTTACAGGAGCATAAACAGCGCATTATAAACCGTAATTTAGGCGATAGAGGATGTTTATGCTGGGCCAACAGGAATGGCCGGCGTTATCCCCACCAAGACGCGGACCGGAGCTCAGCTTGATACCTCAAACTATGAATATTGAATATAGTTTATAATAGACTCGGTAGTGTATTGATCTTATCCATTAATGTAGTGGAAAGAAGGCTAAGCCCCCAGGGGGAATTCGAATGGGGATCTATTTTGCCTTTACGACTCGATAGGTCGAAATGGCTGGCTGGCTGGCAGGCAGAGAGAGAGAGAGAGAGAGAGAGAGAGAGAGAGAGAGAGAGAGAGGGAGAGAGAGAGAGAGAGAGAGAGAGAGAATAATAAATGGTACACATTTTGGTCTGAGATGCTGTGGTTATTATTCTTACACTGTGCATTTGCCACAGGGGAAAAGATGATGGCAGCTGAATAAAAAATAATGAAATTGGCACTT
The DNA here is from genome assembly GCF_015104395.2 of Macrobrachium nipponense. NCBI lineage: Eukaryota > Metazoa > Arthropoda > Malacostraca > Decapoda > Palaemonidae > Macrobrachium > Macrobrachium nipponense. Next base: position 51,869,994 of record NC_061101.1, read on the forward strand.
ATCTGAAAGGCGTTTGATCTCATGTTATCGATCTTGACACAATAAAATTCTTTTTAAATAAAAGTATATTTAAACAAATTCATACAACTGAATTTGTGCTTTCTTGAGTTTTATATATATATATGTATGTATGTACACGAGAGAGAGTATGTGTGCACACTGAGCTTATATCGCCAGCAACTGATATTTATTCCCAGGACCTAGCGCCACAAATTAGCAATAATTCATGACAAATCTTAAGTGACATAAGTGCTTGCTCACGTATCCTCGTTTTAACGTTCATCTGCAACTTCGATTAAGCACAAATGTAAAAAAAAAAAAAAAAAAAATCCCAAAAAACATACCGAGGGTTATTGTTGATTCTAGACTCTTTGGCACAAAACAAGATTTTGAACCGTCATTTTCATTTAATTGAGATGTCTAGGCATAGTTTCCTCCTTTTCATAACCATCCGAAGTCTTTTGCATTTCCTAACGATGCTGACTCAACCTAGTCTTCACTTATGTTGTTGTTTATTTATGAAGCAGTTCTAGTCTCTAATCGGTGTTTCTGCATTTTATTTCTTCGCATTATAATCATCAAGGAATGGAATTTAAACACACAAATAAACTATGTTGCTCAGTGAGAGAGAGAGAGAGAGAGAGAGAGAGAGAGAGAGAGAGAGAGAGAGAGAGAGAAATTCTATCGATTATGCAGAAAAGAATATTGCAAACTGTTGTCATACTAGCAAACTGACAAAGCATTTGCATAAAAAGCAATGACCAAGCGTTTACCGTACTTGATAATGACAACACGAGGGGCTAAATACCACGTTTTATATCCACCCTGGTCACAGAGACATCATACCTAAGAAAAGAATGCCTGCTAGTTTCCAAGACAGGAAAACAACAATATACAATGTTAATTAGATAGTTAATAAATTAACAGACGGCCTGACTAGACTTGTATCGGAATATTGTTGCAAAGAGTCGACCTAGCAAGAAACTCTCGCTTCAATAATAGAATAGAATAGAATATAGAACTGAGGCCAAAGGCCATCCGCTGTGACCTATGAAGGGAAACTGCCAGTAAGGAGGTTTAGTAAAATAAGGAAAACCTCGGAGTTGCATTATCAAATAAGTCAGATGGAAGAAAGAGATTATGAACGGAGGTACAGTAAAAAGAATGAAAGAGGCTGCAGCTAGGGGCCGAATAGACGCTGAAAAGACCCTCAATTAATGTCTAAGGAATTCTAGATTTGGATCGAAGAGGTACTAAATTAGGACAAGCAATTGCAGTTTGAACAGCAGGAAATGTGAACCAGATTTTCTATTCGAAGGCGACAAGTCCTAGATTTGATATGAGACTTAATCTTGGATAGCAACTACTTCGTTGCTTAAAAATCTGCTTCTCGGCGCATGTGAAATATCATAATAAATATACTACGGAACTAACTTTTCCTTTCAAATACCACAAAAAAAGAAAAGAAAAACAATAAATTAAATTACTTTACCAAAGGAACTTCATTTTGAACCGGAACTACTTTGTTTCTCAAAACTCAACTCTCAGTAGATTTGAAATATCATATAATAAATATATTGAAGGATTAACTTTTACCTTTAAAACCGCATAGAACAATAGTTGTATTGTACCAGGGATCTTTCACATTCAACAACTGATCCCCGATCCCCTTTTCCTGCCGAGAGCAAATTATTTATTAATTTGTCAGTTTATCTGTTTTTCTAGTAGCTGATCAGCACTTTCTGTATTTCCCAATACGTTCAGTTACCTCCTTCGAATGAACACCATATTCTTTGGAAGCCTGAATTTCAAGTCAATGATCCTAGTGGTGGGCTTGTTCCATATGAATAGGGTTCATCTTCTGAATAATAATAATAATAATCCAAAAGAAACCTCATAATCACATGAGTTAATAAAATAAAATGGAAAATTAAATCCACAGTAATATGTCTGATCTGTTATTTAAAATACAAAGCAGACTGCTTTGTATTTTAAATAACAGATCAGACATATTACTGTGGAGATTTAATTTTCCAATAATAATAATAATAATAATAATAAAATAATAATAATAATAATAATAAAAATAAAAATAATATAATAATAATAATAATAATAATAATAATAATAATAATAATAATAATAATAATAATAATAATAATAATAATAATGGATAAGTATCAAGACCTGAAAATAGAAATGAGAAGGATATGGGATATGCCAGTGGAAATTGTACCCATAATCAAAGGAAGACTAGGCACGATCCCAAGATCCCTGAAAAGGAATCTGGAAAAACTAGAGGCTGAAGTAGCTCCACGACTTATTCGGAAGTGTGTGATCCTAGAAACGGCGCACATAGTAAGAAAAGTCATGGACTCCTAAGGAGGCAGGATGCAACCCGGAACCCTACACTACAAATACCACCTAATCGAATTGGAGGACTGTGATAGACGGCCGCCCCACCCAAAAAAATAAATGATAATACTGGTAACAAATAAATAAATAAATTAATTAATAATATTACTTTCTAAAACTTTCTTAAAGTGGGCTACTTTACAAATTGTTAGTTAATCTCAAAAATTATTTGGAAAATTCAGAAAAAAAGTAACGTAGCTGAAACACACTGTTTACGGAAAAGATTATATTATAAAACTGTATCAGAATTTGACGACCTTGCTCATTATCAGGTTCTTTCAGTTGAAAAAGATAGCCCCCGAACAGTCATGAATATCCTACTGGCAAAAGGCCAGAGGAGATATGAAGTACTTAACTTGACAGTAAAAAGGACTGCAAATGCACTTGGATAATTGGAGTGTATAAACTGGAGAGCACTGAAGAAAATGTAAGTTATTTACTGAAAATGCAACAAATAAAAACAATGACGAGGAAAATACAATAATAATAATAATTTTCATCATAATAACAACTTCAACAGGTTACCTAATCTATGATCATTTGAACAAGTCATATGACGAAGAATGTACGATATTCAAGAAGTCAAGGTATCTGACTACTTAAAAAAAAAAAAAGCAAAGTGTGTGCTAAGCAGACTGAATTATTTACGGTGGTTTTAAGGAATGGAATATTCAGTTTAGGCTAACGGCCAAACACTGGCATCTATAAGGGCATTCAGCGCGGCAAAGGAAAATGAGAGTAGGTAGGTCTGAAGGTGTAACAGGAGGAAAACCTCAAAGCAGTTGCACTATGAAATAATTGTAAGGAGAGGGTGGATAGCAAGAAAGAAGAAAGCTAATACGAACGGAGGCAGTATAAAAGCAATGAAAGGGGTTGCAGCTAGGGTCGAAGAGACGCTGCAAAGAACCTTTAGTAATGCCTGCAGTGCGCCCAATGAGGTGCACTGACGGCAACTAACACCTACGGGCCGGGGGGGGGGGGGGGGGGAGGGGCGGTTTAAAGGACGGATATACTTAGGGTAATTAAACGATGAAATGCTATAAACTCGAACATCATAAAAAACATCATAGTCTGAGGTTCGCAAATCAGTGACTTTGATAAAGATTATACATCCTTCCTGTGTAGGAGGATTCCTTATGTTGATCTTTGCTAAACAGTAAAGATGGTTCCCTAGATAAACACCAGAGTAATCAGCCCCACATTAAAACAAGTAAAAATTTCGCCGACGACTCTTTGTTTTGTTCCGGAGCCAGACGCACGATCACGATTAACCTTAAATAAAATAAAACCTACTGTGGCTAGAGGGCTGCAATTTGTTACGTTGGATGATTGGAGGGTGGATGATCAAATACCAATTTGCAGCCCTTTAGCCTCAGTAGTTTTTAAGATCTGAGAGCCGGCAAAAAAAAAAAAAAGTGTGGATTGACAGACAAATAGCCAGTTTTCTTTTACATAAAACTAAAAACTGACAAAATCGAAAATCTCCAAACTGTTAAGAAAATGAGTTGAATGAATAACGGAATAAGGCATGGGTTTATATCCAGTTTTTTATTACTAAGCTACAAGTATGTAAATCGCCTCAAGAATAAGCTTATTTGCTTTTTATTTGTCCATTCATTTTCATAACATAACAGTTCCAAATCTGAAAATCTCTGAAAACTTCTGTCACAAAATGCTCCCATGCCCTCTAGGCAACAATCAGTATTTTTTTTATAAGTGCTATGAAGAAATTTCATCAAAGACCTGCCAGAAGATTAGAAAGGGGTAAGTCTACATAGAAAACACCCTTCTGAATAAGCATAGGGGTTATGGTTAAAATTAGGAAGATAATGACAAGTGAATCTCAACTGACTATCCCTTTTCCACTAAAAACTATCAAGTAGAAAAAACTCATATTTAATACGACAGAAAGTCTGGATTCATATGACTTTATCTCCTCTTGATCAGAGTATGATGAAAGCCTTTCTAATACACAGGTAAGTTGGCGATCTCTGACTGAATGAATTGTTGCGATGAATCCTATTTTCTTCCGCTTAGAAGGAATTTATTTCGACAATATAATTCATAATCCATGTTCAATACCTAGTGAATACAAGAACAATCGGCGCTTGACGGTCTTGATACCGTAACAGCTGACGAACGCCTACAGCCAACATTAACAGAAAAAGGTTGAAAGCCTTTACCAGCCAAACCCAAGAGGGAATAAGTTAATACCGAACAGATAATGCAAATGACGCCGAGGTAACATCACCGACCTGAAGACAAGTAGTTCCTCTTAAGACTGAAGAGAGCTCTTTATGTAGACTGCGGGTGCTAAATGTCATCGGGAGTCTGGTGGTCGTGTCCATTTCTTTAACTTCTTCAACGTGTAATTGGCTCATTAGCGAATTGAAGGCCGCTCCGCCTTGCATAAAGAACATCACAACCGTCTTGATTTTCCATCAATGTCTCTGCGTTTTCTGTTCAGCCTTCACTCGGTGGGAAGTTACATCGCTTTGGTTCATGTTCCTACTTTTTTAGTTTTTTGCAAAGAAAACTACTGAGATGCCATTTGTCTGTCCGTCAGCACTTTTTCTGCCCGCCCTCTGATCTTGAAAACTTCTGAACCTAGAGGGATGCCAATTGGTATGGTGATCATCCACCGTCCAATCATCAAACATACGAAATTGCAGCCCTCTGGTACTGCTATACACCGGGCCGTGGCTGAAAGTTTCACAGGTCGCGTCTGAGTTTTATGAGCTGTGGGTGAGTTCCAGACAGCATTATACGCTGTACAGAAAACCCAATTGAGCCGAAGAAACTTCGGCTACTTGTTTTTCATTCTTCCGAATCTGACTTTGGAAACTTTAGACAATTTCTGTAAGGAAATCGAACATTCACAAGTTGTGGAACTAGAGGTCTAAAGCACGAAATCACAAAAACTACGCCAATATAACCGTCTAGAAACAACCGCTGCCTTTCCCCCACAACACCCCAAAGGTGAAACAAACACGCATGGCTGTTCATTACTTACGAATTAATAGTTTGTTTGTTTGTATGGTGTTTTAACGTTACACGGAACCAGTGGTTATTCAGCAACGGGACCAACGTGAATTCCGAACAACGTCGAGAGTGAACTTCTATCACCTGAAAAACACATCTCTAACTCCTCAGTGGAATGCCCGAGAATCGAACTCGCGGCCACCGAGGTGGCAGGCCAAGACCATACCGATCACGCCACTGAGGCGCTACGACTTAATAGTAGCTAATGCAAAATCACGATCAAACAGAAATCTTAAACTAAATCACTACAGAACAAACACGTAAATGACTACAAAACAAACACGCTATACAGATTTTCATCACCATAGGGTTTTGTATTCAAGAGCATTATAACATTCTTCATCACCTGGCTGAACTGAAACTTAGGTCGCCCCTACACGATAGGTATTATTGACCAATATTCCGGTATTGTCAAAACCACAGAATGTCTAGGAAGAAGGCTCAAGGGTTGTCTAACACAACTGAAAAAAAAATCCAAGTTTACAATAACAAATCCCTCGTTTGAGGAAGTTATTGAAAATATACCTCACTTTCCAGCTTAATAATGCAACGAAAACTTATCCTGACCTGGCCAAAATTTCAAGGAATCAGATCAGAATTTTATAAGAAAATTGAATCACTTATTAAAGGGGATGCCATCCTTTTATGCAAGGTGAAAGCAGAGGAGCATAGCAACAGAATTAACAAAAGGAAGGACTGTGCGATATTTATGAGGAAATATAGAGAGAGAAATACCCAAACCCTACCCTACGAAACAGAGTTTAATTCGCGGAGGACAAACTTTAGGAAAGAACTGAAGAAGATAAGCGCTTCGAAGAAGTCGTGACGTAGGCTCTGATCCAGTCTATGAATGGACATTACGTAACTTTCAGGAAATGTTATTTCTACGAGACCAGGAAACTCCAGCAGAGTATACTACTTATACAGCAGGTGATAATAAGGATTCTGACTTCACAGATACATAAATTTCGGTGAGTACTTACAGGATTTATTCATCATGATTATATAGTAATTATAACTATACTGCTTATGATGCGATGAAAACGTGCAAATACAACAAATGTATCAAAAGGATTTTTGTGCTATGTTGATGATAAACAATGAAAAACTAATTTCAATTTCAGAAATAACAAGTTTATATTATTACTACGTTTACTGTACCTTAGCAAAATATTTTAATATTTGCTTTACCGAGGAACTTCACCGTCAGAGTTGAAATGCTGACAAAAATATCCCTTATCTTTTTTTAAGCAAGTTGTGTTGAATTTTGTTTCGATAGTTTGTTGCTAATCAATTGAATGTGAATTCCAAATCCATGCTTCAGGACCTCTTTCTATCTTCTCATTTTCAGCATCCACCCTCTTCTCACGTGTGTTCATGTGACTTCCTACTTGCTAGATAAGTGAGCAAAGAGCAACAGGCCAATACAATTACCCTTGGTGTCTCTAGTGCCAAAGGTTAGCGCCACTAGCCCACGGAAATAATGTTACACAAGGGATCTGTATAATAAAATTCTTATTTAGAAAGTACAAAAGACGACGGAATGACTGATGTGGAAAAACAGTGTGGTTTTCGCCAAGAAGAGGTATTTTAATCACATGCTTATTTAAGTAGATAGATAAAGTTGTATGCGGCATACCTAAGACATAGAAAAAAGTTCATGATGCTCTCAATAGAGAAGATATATATGACAATAAAGATAAGTTGTCCAGAGTGCTTCATAGGGTTGTTGATGGAAGCAAAGCATGTTTTAAAATACATAGAAGTTGGAGTAAGTGGTATCGAGTAAAGTGGATCTAGAACTAAGATATATATATATATATATATATATATATATATATATATATATATATATTATATATAATATATATAATATATATGTATACATAGTATATATATATATATATATATATATATATATATATATATTTATATATATATATATATATATATATATATATATATATAATATATATATATATATATATATATATTATATATAATATATATATATAGATATATATTATATATATATATATATATGATATATATATATTATAATATATATATAGTATATTATATATATATATATATTATATATATATATATATATATATATATATATATATAGATATATATATATAGATATATATATATATATATCTATATATATATCTTAGTTCTAGATCCACTTTACTCGATACCACTTGCTCCAACTTCTATGTATTTTAAAATATGCTTTGCTAATCCCGGTAGGTACCTGAAAAGGTCATTGAAAGCTGGCAGAGGAGGGTATGGAGGAGAGAGTACAAAGAGGTGCTGATTATGGTCGAGACGACTTGGGATTGTGGCCGACATGCAGGTGCGGAGCACTGCGAAAACAAGGATATGGGTGCAAGGCTAGGCCATGGAGACCACTCATGTGAGGGCGTGAAACTTAACGATTTTTAGGGGCCTGATCCCTCCAAATGACTTAGTAAGATGTGACAGGAATTTGGACAATGGTTTCAAGGGGGCGCTGTCACAGACTCTCCCATCTTTCTCAAAGAGGCAAACCATTATTGGCTTAAGGACGGTGTCTTAATTGGATTCGGGAGCGGCAATGGCCATAATGGGTATTTGACAGCCAATAAATAAAAAAAAATGAAATGACATTAAAATGATATTTTTGCAGGTGGCTGATGGCCTGGTCATGTTTTCGCACTCATCTCAGAAGTCAAAACAACACTTATGTTTTGCTCTAGCTCAGGCAATTTTCCAAAATCAATTACTCTATTTCTTCCACGTTTTCCTTCACTTTTTGTCATGTTTTAAAAGAGAAGAAAGTTAAAACAAATGTCAGAAGGACGCTTGTCACTACACACACACACACACACACACACACACACACACGATATATATTATTTATATATATATATATATATATATATATATATATATATATATATATATATATAAAATATATATGTGTGTGTGTATATATATATATATATATATAATATATATATATATATATATATATATATATATATATCTGTGTGTGTGTATACTATATTGTCCCCACGGCTATTTAATATCTTTATGTAGGGAGTGGTGCACAAATTCAATAGATAGGACATTATGATTAGGTAAAAAGTTGTGAGCTAAAGCAATTGGTTGTGAATTTTGTATTGAATAATTGATGTTTACGGATGATTTAGTACTAATCATGGATAATGAAGCGAAACTGTAAAAAACGGTGGAAGAGTTTGATGTTAATACGAATGGAGGCAGAATGGAACACACTGATCATCTAAGTGTTCGGAAATGTTACAGGGAGTGTATACATAGGAGTAGGAGAACTCAAGAATGTGTTTGGAAACCAAAAATGGAATTATGAAGGAATCGTTGAGCTAATTCTTCTTTACTGAAGTGAAGAATGGATGTGAAACGCAGCGGGAAGAAAAATTGGACACTGGTAGCCCATGTGAGTGGGTAGATCTTTGTAATTTGGGAAAGTTTAGTGATGGGGACAGAATGAAGAACAATAAGTTGGCGATATGTGTGTATAATTCAGGGGTGTTGTGAGGGAGGAGGAAGGAAAGAATTAGAAACTGTCGGACAGATAAGGCGGAAGAACATCAGTCTTAATAATAAGGAAGTGCAAGAGTGTATGTGAATTAGAGTTCTAAGGTGCACTGTGTTCATGGGGTCCACCATGCCTTCTGTGTATGTTCACTATGTAGATTTACTGTTCAGAAGGTTCATGTGTGAATCAGCATTTAAAAGTATAATGACACTGCTGGATTTGTTCATAGCGCACCCGTGTTAGGAGAAACAGCTTATATAAACACACACACACACGCAAACACACACACACACACACACACACACACACACACACACACATATATATATATATATATATATATATATATATATATATATATATATATATATATATATATATTTATATATATATATATATAGTTCAAGATTTTAAGCCACAACCAAGGAAAGTTATGATTTCTTATAACAAGATTTATTCATCCTTGACTATATGCAAGTTGCCCTTTTGAATTGAAAGCCTCCATTCTCTAGAAAGCTATCTCTGCTCCCATTGGCTGTCATGGATTGAGCGGTGCTTACCGGAAGAAGTCTTAAAAGGGAAGGTACCCAGCAGTTCGTCCTCAGAACCTTCACAGAGCTAGGAGAGCTCAGAAGATCCTGTTACCTCGCCCTGCAGACACCACTTCATCGCTTTCTGCTCCCCCTGCCTCCTCTGGGGAAGTCCCAAGTATTTTTATACTTCCATAGTGTACAGAAATATTAGCAGAGAAGAAGACTACCAAGCCCAGGATTTCCAGGTACTGTGAGGGTAAATTCCAGTTCAGCCAGGGAATTGTTTTGTCTTTTGTCTGTATTTCATTTCCATTCTTCCAAGGCGACTTCTGCCCTCCTTTGTTTAGCTTCTCAGCCCCCTACCCCCAACCTCAGGTTTCAGTGCTGTGATTACTCCCTTGCCCTTAATAAACCTAGTAAACATCCCCTAGTTAATTCAAGCAACGTAATAGTTCCTTCTGTGAACTCCGTCATTTCCATACCCTCTGAGTGGTTTGTAAATTTGTTGATTGAAAGAAAGTACTGTCCTGCTCGCCCACATGTTCCCTCGCCTCAGTACTTATCCTCGGATACAATCTCTTTGCAGACAAACACCATGCCTGATTGTGCGAGAAATTGGGAACCCTTCGGAGTAAGGCTTGCATTTTCAATAACCCGTTTGCGCAAAATTCTGAACGTTGTGTCTGGTTGCCCCAGCCACGTGTTTCCGGTGGATCAACAATCAACCACCTTATTAGTTCCTGGACCTATGTAAATTAATGTAAATATAGTGCATTTAAAACTAAAGTCCAGCTTTTATATAAATTCCTCCTTCCTCAGTAATATCAGCCCTCTGCCATAGCTTTTCTTCTCTTTTCTTTGTTGTGATCTCTCGTTCCTCCATTCAAGGCCACTTTCTTCTAGTGTTAAACTACATTTTTTCAGGAGTGAACGAGCAGTTCAGACAATATATATATATATATATATATATATATCTATACACACACACATATTTGAGAAGTGGCCCTCCTCTTTGGCAAAGGGCGGAATGCACTCGAGGTCCTTCCCCTGAATGAGCGACAAAACCTCGCCCTTGTCCAAGAGGCAATCCTTGGGGCTTACGAGTTAACCCCAGACCGGTGGAGGCAGAAATGGAGGACTATGCCCAAGGAGGCTAATCAAACCTGGACAGAATGGGCAGCCAAGAAGACACCGGTACTCCATAGGTGGACAAAGGCCTCCAACACAACATCTGTTGAGGAGGTCTTAGAACTCTTTCAGTTAGAGGACTTCCTGTTCTACGCTCCTCCTGATCTTGCCACCCACTTGGTGGACAAGGCCCCTAAGACTATTTTGGAGTACTGTAAATGGGCACATGCCTATGACACCTACCATCCATTGCAGAGTTCTTTAAAGAAGAAAATACGCCCTGCTCTCCCTCTTACTCCTGCTGTCACCTCTCAGCCTACCAATGTTCCTCCACAGTGTTGCAATAAACCAGGTCACACCACGGAGCAGTGCCTCTCAAAGGTGGATCCTCCTCAGCAAGCTGCCGCCACTCTTCCGAATGGACTACCCAATCATTCTAATAACAAGAACAATGGCCGGCCATTGGAACAGAAACAACAGGCCCAGGCCTGATTTTAGCAAGTTTCTGTGACTTATGTAAAGCGCATGGGCACACTGCTGCCAGGGCGGGATGCCCCAAGAAAGCTCCTGTTTCTGCCATTGCTATGGCCGTGACGAATCTGTCAGCTCTAGGCCCTCCTGCTCAGGACCCCATATTTGTCGCACCTCCCAGAGGTCACTATCCTGCCTACCAGGTCCGAGCTTTCGACGACACTGGTGCGCAAGTATCCATCATTAGAGAAGATAAAATTCCCTATGGAGCTCAGGTTGATAAACACCAATTCATCACGATAGAGAGCCTCAACCAAGATGTTCTTGCCTACTGTCTGGTTGAGAGTCACACGATCTCACCATTCTAAGATATGTACCACGGTATTAGCAACCTATATACCAGCAGGTTTTGA
>NC_061101.1:51889063-51896563 GCF_015104395.2 Macrobrachium nipponense
GGCATATCCCATATCCTTCTTATTTTCTATTTTCAGATCTTGATACTTATCCATTTTTTCCATCTCTTTCTCTTCAACTCTGGTGTCCCATGGTATTATTATTATTATTTATTATATTATTATTATTATCATCATCATCATCATCATCATCATCATCATCATCATCATCATCATCATCATCATCATCATTATTATTATTATTATTATTATTATTATTATTATTATTATTGAACAAGCTCACGGTGCCACTGACTTGAAACTCAAGCTTCCCAATGAATATGATGTTCAATTGAAAGAAGTAATAGAAGTTAATATGAAATACAGAAGGAAGAGATCAGTTATTAAAACAGAAATCAATAAAATAACAAATTAATATAGATAAAGGTTTAGGATTTCATTCATTTACTCGACCCACAGAGGTAAACTGCAGGCAAGTAGATTACCCTGACGCAGTTAAGGGGACTAAACAAAGAGCAAATAAACAAAGTGAAACAATATAAACAACAAACACCAAGTCCCACTTCCCAAAGTCAACAATGGACGGTACCGAAACTGGTCAGTGACGGAAGAACTTTGACGATGGACACTGACCTTTGTGTGGTTCCAAGTGAATTAGATTTACTGCTTGCAAACCTGAATAGACCATAAAGACAATTATTTACTAGGAAAAGGCGGTCAAAATGAAATATGAATACGAGAAATATTGCTAAATAAAATCGGTATTCTTTCAATACCTTGTAACGCTTACAACTTCAATCCAGCCATTAGAAAATCATAAAAATTTTGTTTAACATATAATTGCTTCAGAATTAAAAAAAATAATAATAATAAGGGCAGAACTGTAACACTAACTTCAATGCTTATATCACGAACGCAAAGCCTCGGTAAGTAGGAAGCATCTTTTCAAAATGCTGTCAATTCTGACGACACAAAGTTTCCAACCTTGAAGTAAATATACATTTACTATAAAAACAGTTGCACCAGCATATTCAATGAGGCACAAATTTTTGGAATAAATTTGTGCAAGTAGTCACAACTTTCTTCGTAAATAGAGACGAATAAACATTTTAGAGCGAAAAAAAAGCTCTGACAACCGCTAAATCGGGGTGGAAGGGCAGGGGTAGGCCCACTCCTAAGGTGGTGCCTGGGTGTATCAACCCTACCCGCGTTTGGCCAAAGTTCGCCCCGTCTTAAAATATTTCACGAATGGCAATCGAGAGGCAAATCAATTGCCCTTTTGAAATCGCAGAAAAGGCCTTTGTGTGGGGCAATTGTGTCCAGAGAATGACGTCCTTTGTGTGCCTTGTGAGGAAACATAAGCAGTCAAATAGGCAGCTTGTTTATGCAAATTTCCCGGTAAATACTCCTTGTGTGTGAGTTATCTTTCCATCTCAAGAAGAGAAAAAAGAGAAGAAAAGAAGATGGGAGGGAGCAAGACTTGGCAGGAAAGGGAGGCCACAAAAACATTTCCCTCAGCAATTTAAAGGATGAAGACAAATTTCAATATAAAAAATCACTGAACGGAGGCTATAAAGACCTTCAGCTTGACTTACAACCAAATACCAGCCACCTACAATAACGTTTACCTTGAATACTGTGTTAAGAATCTTCATGTTCAAGTTGCTTGACCTTCAACAGTATATATGTTGTTGCACGTCATGAAGCAACGAAACTAAGAGAAAATCAAGAATTACCAGTGTTATTAAAGGCAAGCAATGAATCACTTAAAAAAAAATGTGTCGTTCTTAAAAAAAACCCCCAATACTTACTGGCAGTCCAAGATAATTATATGTATATATATATATATATTATTATATATAGATAGATATATATATTAGATATATATGTGTGTGTGTGTGTGTGTGTGTGTGTGCCGTGTGTGTGTACACATACATAATATGTAATATACATATACATATTATATATATATATACATATTTTATATATATATATAAATAGTATAAATATATCGAGCTACCATTGTCCCTTTAAATATCTAATTCGCTCTACGTGCTGTCAAAAGCACTACAACATACCCCGATAGGTGGGTAATTTGTCTCCAAACCACGAAATTTCCTGCGCGCGAAAGGTATTTTGAGGGTGAGAGGGCGGACTATACTAGCCTCCTTGCGGGTGGTTGTAGTAGGGTAGCTTCACTGACGTTCCTGGATTTGGGAGGCTTCCATGGGTCGGCCGCCCCGGTCCAGGCAAGTCTATTATCGATAAAAAGGAGATAAAATTATATTTATTATATTGTTATTGATATAATATATATGTAATATATGAAAATATATAAAGTATATATAATATAATATATATATATTAATAAATATCATATATATATATATATTCGTGTGTGTGTCAGTATGTGTATTCCAGCAAGTTTGAGTGTGAATGTATGTGACAGTTAGCAAAGTAGTACATGAAACAAATGCTATTTTTTGTAAGTCTCCAACAACTCTGATAATCCCATGTTCTTATCGGTAGCGTTCTAACCTTGCCAGACCCTCTCTCCCGAAGTACCTCATCGTTTTAAACTGAAACCACAATCATTTGTCGTAATTACTAGAGGCTAATTGGGCTTGGGCTCCCCAGGGAGCCACCGGAGTTACAGCATATTTATAAGTCTGTCCTTCCGAGGCTGCCTTTCATTGACGGTTTGGTCTTTTAATCAGCGTCATAAAGTTCATATATCATTCTACCAACTGTCAAATTATATATGAGAGATATACGCGATTCTGTTTGTCGGTATGTGTGTTAATTAGGCTCATTAAGGTCTTTCACAGGAGGCCCTGTCTACGAAGGAAAATGTGCTTCTATGTCACTTAATAGCGTGTGACGATATATTCAGCTAAGACCAAAAGGTTTTGTACCTCCAAACATGTGAAATATCATGAAAGCCCTGAGTGGTTTTGCTTTATTTTTCCAGCGGCTATTGTTGAATATATATGTAAATGCATATGTATGTTAACACACTCACAAACATATATATATATATATATATATATATATATATATATATATATATATATATATATATATATAATATATATATATATATATATTAAATGGCTATAAGACTATCCATCTCAACCCTGCAGGCTTACAGGGAAGTGTTAAACACGTGACCATATACAACACATAGGAATAAACATATGAATGTGTCAGCATGTGTATACTACATGCATACAAACACTGGACGTTCGGATATTTCTAACCTAATCTAACCTTGGGGAAACATCGAAGGATGTCCAATGGGTGGCTGGTAGCTTCATGCCCTTGGACCACCTCCCCCCCTCGCCCCCCCCCCCCACAAAATAGTAAGGGTGGGGGGGATGAGGTTACGCAACAAATCAAGAGATACTCGAGCTCCATGGCGGTCACCCATCCGTAATCCACTTCCCAGAATCCAAGGCGAGACTCACTCTCTCGGATGCCTAGCGACGAAGAAAGGATATTCACGTGAACTACGACGTCAAAATGCTTGATCCAAAACTCCACCTCCAGCAGACATGCTCTGGTTGATCGCGTGATGCATGCGCAGGGACACTGCATGGCAAGGTCACCTCCCAGTAATGATTCGCTGAGCTCGAAGATAGGGCTGTTGTCAATGCATCATCATCCCTTGTCATTTCGTCAGGGATGTGATGATGAATGGACAGTACGATATCGAACTGCTCGGACACACATCGTTATCCCTTTGACTTAAACAAATAAATTCCCAAGTTCATGACAAGTTGGATCTCTCACTAATTCAATTCACACATAAATACACACACATATGTATGTATGCATAAAACTCTTCCTAAAAACACAACCATGCATGGTATATCTAGCGAAAAGTTGTCTTAACTCCCACCTTTTGACTAGCAGTAACTGACTCACTCACCTCTGTGTGACGAGTGAAGGAGAAAATTTTTTATAACTAACTGTCAGCGTTAAAAGCAGTCACATTCATGTGTATATATATATATATATATGTTATATATATACTATATATATATATATATATATATATATATATATATAGATATATATGTGTGTGTAATGTCCAGTGGTAGAGCACTGAGCTCTGATGAACTGGTGGCTTGTTTCTGCCCACCGACCATCTGATTTATCAACTTCATTCTTGCCATGATTTGCTGGTACTACAACCCCTTCAAGAAATAGAAAATATGAGCAAGCGCGCGGCAATCAACCCCCCCCCCCCCCCCCCCCCCCCCCCCCCCCCCCCCCCACCCCCCCCCCCCCCCCTCAACACACACACAATATTGCATCTAAAACTGGCAGAAAGGATCATTTCAATATCTGACATGTTGTCCAATTAAAAAATTTTCTATTAATTCAAAATTAATAGAAAAAAGGTATTATTACATTAAACTTTTCTTCCCATTTGACGTTCTGAGGACAACACACAGACACCATCTGACCCTGTGTCGCTGTTGTCTGTCATCAGGACTCAAAAACCTTAAAACGTCCATCTACGTTGAAGAACTTGTTGAACCAGTTATTAAACACCTGTTGCAGAAATAGTTTCTCCTACCTTGGTAAAAACACCACCACTAGGCTCTCCCTATGGTCTGGTAGTGCTCTTTCACAGTGATTAAAATCGTGTTCGCAGCAAGCACCAGTTCTTTACAGGCCTTAGACCTGACAAAGAGACGATGCTCGCAACCTAAGACTTCTCACCAGTTGTCGAGCAGAACTGCTGATTATGAATGCATAATCAGAACCTGATGCCGGTGTTCCACTACACTTAATTTTAGTCATTACTTTCCAGATTACACCTGAATAATGTGTGTAACCTGTATAACTTGTGTAAGGTACAATAAGTACGGTAACACTGATGAATTTCCCTGGGCAATTTGTCACTCACACCGGACCATCCGGATTCAGCATGATTAGCCCCTTAGGTGAAAACTCAACCGTCTTTACAAAAATAAGCATTTTTAAAATCACCCCCTTTTTTTAAAGCATGCATCTGAGAGTTTACTAGATTGTGGTTTGTACAAAAATATGAGAGATATAGGATAAAAAAAATCGGGATCAACAATAACATTTTCTTCCGCGATATTTATTGCCAGAGAGAGAGAGAGAGAGAGAGAGAGAGAGAGAGAGAGAGAGAGAGAGAGAGAGAGAGAGAGAGAGAGAGTCTAATAAAAGCGGCTGTTCGCTCGTTATGTCTCAGGTCAATTTTATTATCAACAGTTGCATTTGCAGCGAAAACTTGTACTTTTTATTGTTTTCTCCCATGCATTGAAAAGCTCGTATACTTGATTAATGACCAATGTATTATGCTGTGGAGAAACATAAGTGATGCACTGTATCAGACGGGCAACGTGAATGCTCACAGGAATCAGCTACAATTTTCTGCGTGAACACTTTATTCAGAAGACTTGATGCATTGTTTTCATTAAGAAAAACTTCATTTTCAAGCATACTTTTTTAGTTTTCCTAAATATAAATTACGGATTTGCTTTGTTAGTTTGTTTACGTTTATTTTAAAAAACCATTCAGTAAAACCAGTATGCCACAAAAAAACATATCCTGTGGCAAATGTGATCATGGATTTGTCTGTAAATGTACAATATGACTTACATAGCTTTTGCCTGTAAATGCACAAAACTTTACACATTCACAACTGCTCATATAGCCAGTAACGTCTGCTTCACATTTAAAATGGATTGGAAACCCCACCTCTAACGCATTGAAATTAATCAGGAAAACTGATGGTAATCAATAAACACAGCAATTTACATGGTCCTGTATGTTAGCCTGTAAGGGAACTATTCCACTGCCTTATGCAGAACAAAACATGCCTTCTATGACTCATCTGTGGTGTCTTTTTTATCATTAAGCTCTTCTCATTCTTCCAAAGCCGGGTGATATTCATTCCAAAATACAGACAGGAATCGACCGTCACAATTATTTTTAATAATCAAGTAACTTTTCTGGACTTATCCACTTTCTCCATTTTATTTATTTTAAGTACCCAACGCTTACTACGTCCTTCATTAATGTTTTTAAATTTAATAATAAAGAACAATAAAGAATCCCAATTCTTCAAGGGTAAAGAATCACACTCTTCTAGAGAATATATATAAAAAATAAACACACACACACACACACACACACACACACACACATATATATATATATATATATATATATATATATATATATATATATATATATAAAATACATAATACACGCATACACATATTTATATATATATATAGACTTTATATATACATATAGATATATATATATATATTATATATATATATATATATATATATATATATATATATTTCAAGACTGGCCGGTCAAAGCCATTATATAATCGTATATCAAGCCACGATTCGAATCCTGGCCAGCGCAGAAGCATTTACAAATTACATTTCCCTTTGGGGGCAATTTATTCGAAAAGTACATTGAATTCGACATTCAAACGATATTTGTGACTAAATTTATTTAACACCTATTTCCCTTTCATACGAATCATCTTAAGAAATCAGGAACACAGCAATGTTCATGAATCTATAATTCAAGAACTTCGAACATTTTTCAGTTTAAAAGAAAGAAGCCAGTTCAGTCTTCAGGAGATTTAACCACTTTATGAATTATCTTGCTGACTCACAGGCTACGTTATCCTTTGGAATCCAACAGAATAATATTTTCTACCTCTATTTCGAAAATTGATGATTTTAATCTTTAGAAATATAGAAATTTAACTGATTTGAGATTCAAGATACAAGACAACAAAAGTGAACCACTTTTTAACTGACCTTTAATTCAAGATACTTGCACAAGACTGAAATTCGCCTTATAAAATTTGTTCTCGATTTCAGAAGTAATCTATTAGTTGAATATATAATAAATATATGATATATATATTATGATATATATATAATATATATATATATATATATATAGCTTAAACTTACCGGGTAATATGAATACACAAAACAATATTTTCATTTGAATGGCTTTACAGACCGGAGGGATTAGCCCGTGACAAATGACAAGCGAAAGGTGCTGTGTAACATATAATCGATTCTGGGCTTTTGCCCAGTAAATTCAACCTTAATTCTGAATTCTGTAAGAGCAACCCTTCCTAAGAGGTTCTGAGGAAAGAGGAAAGTCGCTACCTAACGATGGCTATCAGTTAAGCAACAGACAACATCAGCCTAAGCATAAAGTAAACTTGAAATTACTGGTTGGGACAGGAAACATTACCCGTTATTGACTCATCATGCGACAAAGAGTTACATTTATTCATATAAATATACGACGAAAATAGTCCTTCTCTCTATGTGTATGTGCAACGCACGCACACACGCACACACACACACATCACATATATATATATATATATATATATATATATATATATATATATATATAAGCGCGCACACACACACACACACATATACATATATATATATATATATATATATATATATATATATATATATATGTATATATAGATATAAACTA
>NC_061101.1:51901563-51911563 GCF_015104395.2 Macrobrachium nipponense
TTTAGCAATTTATAAGAGCGGTGGAATATAAAACCATAAACAAATTACTGTGGTTAGCCAAAAAAGAAAAACAGTGTAGTAAACTGTAAGGTATTATTCTTGGTGAGGCAATTGTGAAGCAACAAAGGCTGCCAGTGAGTGACATTTCAAGAACAGGAGTTAAAAACCCAAGAAGGAGCTAAAGAGACCAAGAAAGGTACCAAGTAGGAATAAATTTATAAGAGGAAGGGAAACACCTAGAACGATATGAAATGTGTGAAAAGTGAAGTGGAATCGGCTGGGTGAAGAAGTGGCTATGCAGAGCTAAAAAGGGGAGAAAAGCGGCGGTAGAATTTAGTTAGGCGGAAGTGTCTAATGCTTTCCAAGACTGGAAGGCTAAACTTGCAAGGTGCCCAGGAACGGTGCATAGAAGAAGAGAGGAAAACTCAATAGGTATTGGGCAGATCTATTAGAAGAACTACAGAGGAGTTGAACAGAAAGTTTAGAAAGAATGGAAGGTGAAAAGGATATTCACGTGAAAAAAGTAGACAAAATTTGGGTGAGTCAGTTGCCATCAAGGATTGTGAAAGAAATATCTTACATAAAGATGATGCCATAAAACAAAGATGGTCAGATTACTTAAGCATATCATAAACAGAAAATTTAAGATGGGATTTGGAGGCTGTGGGGAGGGTGGAGAGGCCTGTCATGGAGATACAATTCATTGTTGGAAATAAGGCTAGGACCATCAGAGGTGCAAATTCAAATTGAAAAGCAGCCTAGAATAGAGAGGGAGGAATGGAAACTGTTCAAGGTGATCTGAGATGCGGAAGTAAGAAAGTCTGACAGTAGATGGGTTTAAACAGACGTGAGATATTATGGGGTGTGGTAATAATATAAGAATCCGTCTAACAGAACTGGTTGAAGATTTTCGAAAGAGAATTTGATGAGAGACTGCAGGCAACTGAGAAGAGTGGTAAACAGCAGTAAAGTTCTATTTAGGGGCGAGGTACAGCTGGCGCTGTTTTTATAAAAAGACAGTTAGAGGAAAAGAGGCTGGAAGGTTTCTGGAAGTTCAACTGTGAATTTCTAGACCTGGAGAGGGCATTTAATAGATTGCAGCAGAGGGAGGCAGTGTTTTGGTGTTTAAGAAAGAGTTAAGTGCCAGAAAAGTTGGTTATATTGATTGAAAAATGCTTAAAAGAATAAGACAGCAGTAATAATAAGGCGTGATCTGACTTCCAACTTACTCAGGGCCCGTGCTAAAATCTACAGTAAATTTTTCTGTGCTGTTTAATATGCATAATACTCTTTTTTTACATTTTCATTCTAAAAAATAAATCATAAATATCCTACCTTAAAATTCCCGTATATTTAACTCAACGCGAAACACCTTTTTCAGACCTTTCTAGGCTTTTTCATAAGGCTTTCCTAAACCGCCCCCCCACCCCAACAACAACAACAAAGTAGTTTGTAGGGTTACTCCCTGAGTATGTGAAAACCTGTGGCAAACAAGAATGCATGAAATTAGAGTTGGTCTACATCAAAGACTGACACTGATCCTGTTGCTGTTTGTACTAACTATGGCTGTAATAGGACTGAAAAGCTATGGAAATTATTATTTGAGGACGATCTGGTGATTATGGCAGACTGAAGAAGCATTGCAAAGAAGAGCAATAGAGTCATGAATCTCCTACAATGGGCAGTTTGAACATAAATGTGGGCAAAACTGAGATTTTGATGTCCAGCAAGCAGGCTGAGTGAATAGGTGCACAACACAGAAGAGGCCTGGGCTTCAATCAGGTAGAGAATTTCAAAAAATTAAGATATTCTTAAGCCAAGAGGGTGGGTGTGGTAGAAAGATTAGGATAAAAGCAGCTTGGTAGGAGGAAGGTGGCAGGGGTAGTGTGAGATAAATAAACATCTACTGTACCGTAATCAGGCCAGTGATGACGTACGGTTGAGAAACTGGAACAAACAGATAATATGAGGATGCTGAGGTGGACTTTTGGGGATCTTGCTGAGTGAGAGGCTGGAACCTGAAGAAATCTACAGTGCTGGGATTGTAAATTCTATTGATTTGACAAGAGTCGGGACTGAGATGGTATGGGCATGTGGTGGAGAGTGAAGATGGAGTGAAGGGCTTGGGTGGAACCTGTTAAGGGTAGATAGACAGAATATGGAATTCAGGCCAAAGGCCACGCACTGGCACCTATGAGGTTATTCAGCGCTGAAAAGGAAATTGACAGTAAGGTTTCATAGGTGCAACAGGGTGAAAACCTCGCAGTTGCACTATGAACCAATCGTGGGTGTGTGTTGTGTGTGTGTGTAAAAGTCATATGGAAGAAAGAGAATGTGAACAGAGGCACAGTTAAAGGAATGAGAGAAGTTGCAGCTAGGGGCCGATGGGATGCTGCAAAAACCCGTAAGTAATGCCTACAGTACCACGGCGTGAGGAGCACTGACGACACTTAACATTAGGGCTAGAAGGTCAAGAGGAAAGGCAAGGATCAGATGGAGCGATAAAGTGAAAGACGAATTGCAGAAGGGTTTAGCAGACCAAGATGATTTTGATAGAGATAGATGGGGGAGATGCACCAACCCCTTAGCACGGGAATAGTGGTCGGGACGAAGAAGAATTCAGATTCCCCTGTGAACCAAACCTCTTTAGGCAGGTAAATTCCCTCAAGCTACAGATGGTCTTGCTTAACTGAAATCGGACAAGATATCAGAAACCTTTACACGAAAAAACCTTTACCTCACTTTATGGGATCATCTGTAAATAAGTTATTCTTAGAAAACTGGTCATTCAAAAGCATCCTCCCACATTCCTACTTTATAAACAACCGTTTGTGTAAAGTGCTTTAAGAAATTTGTTGTCGTTTGTAAGGCAAACGGAAACGATTACCAAAACGGTCTTATATATACTGACTGTTAAATCGCGAGAAACTTAGTTTCTCTGCTGTCTCTGCCTCTTTTACTACTTCTATCCTATACCTGAACGTAAGGACATCTATTATATTTTTTGCCAAGTTATTTTCTCATCTGCTAATTTGATTTTGGTCTCTTGTTTTGAGGCGAGGCCGTTAACTATTGCAATGATAATTATAATATAAGCATGCCCACATACATACATACATACGTGTGTGTAAATTATTTCAACTTTCTCACGAATTTTTAAACAATCTCGTAAAATAATGTTTTCTTTATTTTAATATGAGAGAGAGAGAGAGAGAGAGAGAGAGAGAGAGAGAGAGAGAGAGAGAGAGAGAGAGACTGCTGACGTTAGCAGTTTCTTGGTTTTGCATCTGAGATGAGCGAATAACAGTCTGTAGCATGTGCATACGTACCGGATAATTAATTTTCATTGCATCAACCACATCGTTAAAAACAAACAAACAAACAGTCTTCTCAGAATATTTCCCACCGGTACACCTGACAAGGCAAGTCTAGTATGACTTGAACGCCATCAGCAATATCCAATGCTTTGCTGTCGGTTACGTACACTATGAAGGAGATTATGTACAAAGCCTTCAGCACACCAACTATAAGAATTTTGCATAAAATTCTTCATGGCAAACAAGTAACTGTAGCACCCGCATGAACTGGCACAACTTCGGTCTCCCCGGCAGCAAGGTCGTCTGGGATTCACCTAATTATATCTTAGAGGGCGTTACAAGTCAGAAGTTGTTTACTGAACGCTTAATGCCTTTCAGGGACTATCTAAACTAAGGGCATTTGCACAAAGGCTTATAGATCGCTCTCCAGAATCCTAAAAGAGCGAAGCATAAAGGAACCTCATTAGGTCGCAATGGCTGCAATAAGTATAACGCTCCTGAACACTTGAATTGTCGAGATGTATTGGGTTCAAGAAACACTGCCACAGAATGGAAGAGAATAGAATAGAATATGAAACTGCTGTCAAAAGGCCAATCGCTAGGACCTATGAGGTCATTCAACGCTTTAAGGGAAATTGACAGACAGAAGGTATGAAAGGGGTAACAGGATGAAAAACCTGACAGTTACAATATGAGACACTTGTCAGGGAGGTGATAAGTCCGATGGAATTAAGAGAATATGAAAAGAGGTACAGTAAAAGGAATTAAAGATGCTGCACCTACAGGCAACGCTGCAAAGACCCTTAAGTAATCCCTACAGTGCACCTCGCGAGGTGCACTGACGGCGCTACCCTGCAACGTCTTCTGAAAACTTTCCATGGTATTTCAGCTTTTCTTACACATATGAATCTCAACACAAGGGAAAATGAGAAATGAGGAAACTGAATAATTTTTACTTGCGTTTAGCCAAAAATGTATATACTGTACGATAAACTTTATGTGCATCTGAAAATTACAGAAGTTTTGGAGTATTATCCAACTGCTCTTTTCACTTCATACTGGTTGGCTACTAGGAAGTACTTGATGAAGTAATGTGACGTAAAAACAAGCTGTGACAAAATCACTCTTAATAACAAGTAACAAAATTTATTATCAGGTATCTTTGCTAAAAGTCATTGTTGTTCTTGCTGTTTTCGGTGTTACAGAAACAGCCGTTGATAGGAATTACGAGATCTCATAATACATGGCTCTTATATTCTATTTACATAGAAAGCATCTCACTTTAGCATAGTATGAGACGCTAACCGTCTTTTCTCCATTTTTTTCAATTGGCGGGGAGGAGGGTGTCTATGACATTATTTATAACATTTGTATTTTATAACATTTGTATTGTCTCAGATGACACATTTTGCAACCTTGCGCCGGAAGGTCATCATTTAATCAGTGTTCTAAAACCCTGAGGTTAACCACAACCTCCACAATGTCCTTTACTCAAGATTCTTTAATTCTGACAAACTGATTCTGAGTTTTCTTGTTTAACTTTTCGTTGACAAAATTAGTTTAATTTGGTTATGCACACACATATGTAACATGTATAGTTACGAACCCCCTTTACCGTGGGGCTGTTAGGTTCTTTAAAATTATCTTATGTATTGGGGACCAGGAGTGGACTGGAGGGGACAACGACAATCTTAAGGAGAAGGGTGCTAAACAAAACACTCACAAGTAACTAAACCTAATTTATTACTAGTAATATAGAATACATATTTACAATCGAATCCAGGGTTTCAGAAACCACAGCGCAACAAAAAAAACTTGCAAATCTTTAAATAGCAAAATAAACTATAAAATAAAATGGTAAAAAGCCGAATAAAAAAAGTTTAACAGCAGCAGTAAAACTTCAATAATAATAAAAAATTGTAATTAAATAATGAACATTTGTACCTCAATAACAACATGAGCCACATCTGCTCATCAATAGTAATCATGAGCCAAACCTGCTCCACATCAATACCCTAAGCCACATAGCAGCTCATAACCTCAGTCATATTAATGACCATAAGAAACTTAAGAATCACGAAGGATTCATTATAAGAATCATACAAGATTAAACTTCACGACGCACTCAGAAACACACCAGAAGTCCCACGAGGATGACCGTCAAACACTTACTTCATGTTGACACTACAGCTTCGCCGCTACAGAAGAATACTACCTGGAAATTCCTCTCCGGGAACAAGAACCCCAAGGACGCCTATCGCACACTACCATACCGATGTAGTCATCTCCTCGGGAACTGGATCAAGGTCCTCCTCGGCGGTCAATCAACAATCACAGGAGTGACTGGACGGTCTGCTGTCAAAACCTGACTGCTGTGTTCTCCTCCGAGAACCGGCTGATCTGTTGTCTGAGACCCGACTCCCCAAAGAGAAAAACAAAGGGACAGATGATATCTCGCCTCCCTACACAAAAATACTGAAGAGCTTATAAACCAATTATAAAAAAATACCGGAGGGCAGGTAAACAAACTAAACTGGGTAGTTTAAATAGTAAACTCCCTGATATATATATATATATATATATATATATATATATATATATATATATATATATATATATATATATATATATAATATATATATATATATATATATATATATATATATATATATATATATATATATATATATATATATATATATATATACTCAATTACAATACGAGTGAAAATTTTATAGCAAACACAATTATAACCCGAGATTAAAATAGCTCACTCAGTATAATAGTGAACAAAAGTTATGGCAATGACCATATCTTTTTTTCTTTTTCAATCTTTAAGACACGGGACCCAAAAATTTCTCTTTGGTGAATAGTGACCTATGTGAAAATGGGCCTGCCTCTCTCTCTCTCTCTCTCTCTCTCTCTCTCTCTCTCTCTCTCTCTCAACTCTCTAACGTGAACTGAGGGGAAGGTTATTTTGGAAAGCGCGTGAAGATGTTATCCCGGGATCAGAAACCTCACGCGGACAGGTATGGAAATGTTTGTAAGTTTTCCAGCCGAGAGGACATTGTTTAGGCAGGTGGCCGCAAGGAGGCCGAGGCCCGTGTCTATACTGCTTGGCTGGAACGTCCACTCGACGGAGGCGGCGCAGGAATTCATGGGGCCTGCCACATTTCGGCATGACCCATCTGAGAGGAGGTCAGGGGTCCTCGAAAATTTATGCTGGGTCAGAGGCTAATACCCACACCCATGATGTCATCAGCTCATTTATTATTTTCATGCTAATGATTTTCTTGGCTGGGTCTTTTTCGATGCATTTGGTCATCTCGCTGGTGATTGCAATGAATGAACCCCAACGGATTTTGCGGCGTTTATTGCCTTCACTATCGCCGTTTTAACAAGTAGATTCAACAAATGAAAAATAAATATTATAATAGAGGTAATTTAATGTTTTATTATCTTAATACTTTCAGAAATTTACCTCTACATTAAGTATTAAAATTAAGCAGTACATAAAAAAACTTTTATTTTCCGTTTCCCAGTGATATAACTTATATCTAATGGCTGTGTATCTTTCCTGAGTCATGGTCATGTAATTACACGGATTATATTTATGGAAGACATTAACGTTTATTAAAATACGAATATATGAGTAGAAAGGATACCTTTTAACAATACTAAACAAAGATAATCAAACGGACAATGATCACGTCTCCACATTTTCTTATGACTTTTGAAGAACTATCTTCTTCCGAGACACCACCAACATAGATTTCCGCACCAGCAGTTACTTTCACAAAATGGGAAGGAGAATGTATATACTTCAGTAGAAGAAAATCTAAAGATAATAAACTACAAGTGCGTTATCAGTAGAGAGGCAATCCGTGTTCTTATTTTCTTGGACAATACTCCATCATATGAACTTACAGCAGGTGGGCTGCAGAAACGTTTAATACTTTTTTACTGTCATTATGGAAACTTTTTTGAGTATATAATGTCCCTAATTATTATTATTATTATTATTATTATTATTATTATTATTATTATTATTATTATTGGACCGTCTCAATGAGAGGCATCATATTTATTCTACAACTACTGAATGTCTTACGTAACAAAAAGCAACTTCCACAACACCTTAGTCACCTCATCAAGCATAACATAGGACATCAAAACATAAGTATAACTACTGTTATAGCAGTTTTTCACCATTAACACTGGGGACTAATATAGTGTGATTAAAAAACTTTGTCAGCATAAAAAGCAAACTTTAAAAGCAATAGATAACAGCTAAATTGTAAAGAAACAGGCTTAAAGTATTATTACTTCGAATACAAAGAATAACGTAACAATACATACAGTCTTGCACATCACGGATATAAGCTATGTGCAAAGAGGCTAGCCTAAGGTTTTTCTTAATACGGGGATGGACAATTAGTACTAAAATGTACAGCAAATGTTTAAGTAAATATCATTCTAAGCCAATTTATCTCAACCAGTTACAAGGACGCAACGAGAGGCTTCATCAGGCCACAACTGTTAGACATCACCCCGGGTTTCCGTTAAAACTGTGGCAACTCAGGCTAGCGTTGCATTATCAGTCCTGGAGACCATCGAAGTAAGGAATTTCAAGGGAAGAGTTGGGAGATTTTAAACATTATCGTCAAAGATCAGAAAAATTCTTTATATTAATAAGGGTCTTACTCAATAACTACATTAGTCAGAGTCCTTTTCAAGATTAGTTTCTAACTGGGTAATTCCTAATTCCGGAAATCATACCAAAGCCTGGCTAGAATTAATCTTAGGATAGATTAAAGTTCATTTTTCATTATAATAATACTGACATGGTATACAAATCTGATTACATCCATTCAAGAATATCTATTCAATCTTGTGATTAAATAGATATTCTTGCATGTGCACTGTTAATCTTGCGATTACCAATGCACATGCATGAAATTGATAATTATGTGACATTCATTGAAATGTTATGCAGCACCGTGAAGAACTCTGATTATCAAATACATTTGCTTTACTGTATGCTATTAAAGCATTCGGAAATGATAAGAAGGTCTATTTTTCTTTTAAATGCAAACATGAACATAGGAAGTTAACAATTGCGAAAATTTTTTATCAGTTCTTTCCATCTAAATATCCAAAACTGAAGCAAAGCCATTCGAATTATTGTTGCCTTTTTACTCGTTCTTTTAAATTATTCTTTATTATCAAGGTCCCAAATGAATTAAGTGTTATATATAAATATATACGCATGTATATATACTATATATGCACACACACACACACACACACAACACACACATATATATATATATATATATATATATATAAATATATATATATATATATATATATATATATATATATATATACAAATATACATATAAAACACAAACACACACACACATATATATACATATATAACAGCAGCCCCGAAAAAAGTTTTTTGGTAATTTCTTATGTGCATGCTAACTCATGATTAGTTCTAAAACGCAGATACATAAGGTGATAAACTAGAGGCAAAAAAAAAAAAAAAAAAAAAAAAGACCAAAAAATGTCACTTATAAGGACTAGTTTTTTTCAGGCGGGACTAAAACTTTAATTTCAAACTATGCCTTGCAGCAATTTTAGGAGCAAAAAATAAAGTGTAAAATCAATTATCTTTCGGTAACAATAAATAAATACCTCGTTGACAGGGCGCAAATTCAAGATAGGTTACTGAATCGACAATCCCGCCAGTGAAATTGCTACTTTATATGTATATATATATAGATATATATATATATATATATATATATACATATATATATATATTATATATATATATATATTAATTATAGATATATATCGTATATATGTATAAATATAAAATATATATATATAAATTATAGTTATAGATGTATATATATCTATATATATATATATATATATATATATATATATATATATATATATATATACACACACACATACACAAAATATGAATCTTCGTATTTGTATATAACAACACTAAAATCAATGACTGAAAAAGTTATATATATCGATAAAGAACTATATGCAATAAAATAAATTCATAATTCACAAATGACAAAGCTTTAGTTTTGGACACAGAATTGGAAATGGCTGAAAAAGTCTCAAGATTCCAAATTGTTGACTTCTTATTTTTATAGGAAGCAAAAATAAGCATTTTTCTAAAATGAATTTCCAGTTGAATGATTCAGCTGCAAGGCAAGGAATAACAATGCTTTTGTCAGTAATAAAGGATATTGGTAAGAAAACTGTTAAAAATATACTATAATAATATGAAAATTTACTGCTTTTAACTAATAAAAATTTTACGTGTATGAAAACAGTATGTATATATATATATATCTATTATATTATCTATATATATATATATATATATATATTATATATATATTACTATATATATATATATATATATATATATACTAGTGTATGTATTTAATTTATATATATATATATATATATATATATATCATATATATATATATATATATATAGTTATATATGAGAGAGAGAGAGAGAGAGAGAGAGAGAGAGAGAGAGAGAGAGAGAGAGAGAACTACGCAACACAAAGCCTGAAACAGCAAAGACACGTTTGACTGAAGGGCTCGAATCCCATAAAGGCTAATAGCGCCGGG
>NC_061101.1:51916563-51921563 GCF_015104395.2 Macrobrachium nipponense
CGTGTCTCTGGATTAGACGTCTCTTTAAATCTAAATAGAAAGATAAAGGGACGCCAGGTTTGGCAAAACGCCCGTCCGTCTCCTAGCGGTTTCCGAGACGTCCCTCAAGTTTCACTTCGGACGTCCTGGAGCCATGAATGGAACTGCAGGATAAGCTGATGTATTCAGCACTTGGAAAAATCCCAAGAGGTGAAAAATATGTCAATACACACACACAACACACACACACACACACACACATATATATATATATATATATATATATATAAAATATATATATATATATATATATAAATGCACCCACACCACACACACAAAAACAAACCCAAAACCACACCCACATATATATATAATATATATATTATATAATATAATTATATATATATATTATATATATTATACAAATGTTATGTATATTCAGAAATCTTTTTATTATATACAGTACGCACGCACACAAACATATATATATATATATATATATATATATATATCTATATATATATATATATATATATATATATATATATATATATATATATATATATATATATATATATATATGTGTGTGTGTGTGTGTGTGTGTGTGTGTGTGTGTGTATTTTGGTATGTATGCATAATTGTATATATACAGCAAGACAAAACGAAAGATACACATATAAAGACCATATAAACTCCATAAATATTGTGCGCTTCAAGATTTAATTTAAGAGTTACAACAAGGATAAAAAGAATATTATGAACTTTACACCATCAGTCAAATTTTAAGGCATGAAATCTAAACAGTTAGATTTACAAATCCAATCCTTGACTTTCATCATCGTCTCCTCGTATCTGCTCTGGCTGCATGAAAGTCTAACCCGACTCTACGAAATTTAAAAACAAACAAAATATGGTCACCATTCCGCTTTTAAATATTCAAAATCTTGCCAGCTCTTTTCTAATACACCAAAGCTTCCTCTACCACGAAGAAATGTTTCAAATGAAAAGAACCTTATTTAGATGAGATCTTTCCGCGTTTTATGAAAGCTGAATCTTTAAACTAAAACGTGAATGCATGATGAAAATCTGGAATTTTCATGAAAATGTTAGTTGGGAACTTCATTCACCATCCAATTTTATTTAATAATAATCAGACTTCTCACATTCTTCCTATGCTTAGAAAATAGGACTCGAACACTTTCTTATATTATATTTTTTTCGAGCCTGAAGTACTCTCAGCAAAAACCTTCGACTGGTATTACGATTAACTATAGAATTAAAAATACGATATTATTGTATAATCTCTCCTCCTATGCTATCCCTAGGAAATTTCTTGTAAACGCTAACCGATTACCGGTAGAAAATTAAACCTAAATATTTCTCAGTATTTATTTCTAAGTCTTCTGTTACTTCCAATCAAAAATAACCGAAGTAAAACGGTGTGTGTTCAGGAAAACAGAGCTGGCATGACATTCAGTAATCACACAGCCTTTGCAGTGAAATTTACTGCTTGATTTGTAACACAAAACATCAAAACGACTGCTGTTGCAAGTAGCGCCAAAGATTACAGTGCAATCAGACTCTTAAATACATCTCCGGCAATTGAGTAATCTCACAGTTTGCACAAGAAACCCTTAGGCGAAGGTTGCAACTTGCAACGCATTTCGAAGTGTGACTAAACCCGAGATAGAGACCTCGGAAAATTGCTAATGACCGGTGGGAGTAGCGCTGGTTCGAAAAGCGTATCGACATCCCTACAAATATAAATAACAGCTCTCTTACCCGGGGGTTTTTCTCCGGCTGCTCTGGCGAAGAGAACACGACGCTCAAAGGTCTTACTCAGAGCAAATATCTGTTTCGAATCGACATTGCCGTAATTGCTCCCAAATTATAAGCTCTGCAATATAGATACGCCTCTTCTTTCGAGGTGGAGGGCCACATAATTAAGACAAAAGGGTCAAGTGATCATCCTTTTTAGATTTCGCCTTCCCCCCTCCTGCCTCTCTCTCTCTCTCTCTCTCTCTCTCTCTCTCTCTCTCTCTCTCTCTCTCTCATTTTTTTTTTATACTTAATACTTCAATTCTAATAAGTTTGAAGTAATAATAAGTAAAATACAGAAAGAATAACTCAAATTATAATATCGCTCCAAAGTTAATTCTGTTCTGTGGTAGGTAACACCAAGTAACTGGAGATGGTAACCACCCTTCCCACCTCCAGTCCGAGGAATATCCAAGGTCGCCCGTAATATAAATCTTAATTTTCTTGTATGATTTGTGACTTACATTACCATTTTTTTCTCTTTGCGGCCTATACCGGTCATCTTCCCTAAAGACAGTCCCATCAGAATCTCCAATTTCATTTATTATAGTAGCTTTTCAAGAGGGTGAACTGGGAATCGAGTCTCTTTGGAGAACTGGGAACCGAGTCTCTTTGGAGAACTGGGGATAGTCTCTTTGGGGAACTGGGAATCAAGTCTCTTTGGAGAACTGGGGATAGTCTCTTTGGAGAACTGGGAGAAAGTCTCTCTTTGCAGAACTGGGAATCGAGTCTCTTTGAAGAACCGGGAACAGAGTCTCTTTGGAGAACTGGGAATAGAGTCTCTTTGGAGAACTGGGAACCGTGCCCCTTTTGAGAACTGGGAATTGAGTCCCTTTGGATTTGGGGAACTGGGAATCGAGTCTCTTTGGAGAACTGGGAACTGTCTCTCTTTGGGGAACTGGGAACCGAGTCTCTTTGGGGAACTGGGAATCGAGTCTCTTTGGGGAACTGGGAATCGAGTCTCTTAGGAGAACTGGGAACCAATTCTGTTTGGGGAATTGGGAACCGAGTCTCTTTGGGATGCTGTAAACCGCTGCCCATGAAACTTTCAGGCCCCGACCGCTGGTGGCCTGGCCTAAAGCGCTGCCAGATGCACGATCATGGTTAACTTTAACCTTAAATAAAATCAAAACTACTGAGGTTAGAGGGCTACAACTTCGTACATTTGATGATTGGAGGGTGGATGATCAACATACCAATTTGCAGCCCTCTAGCCTCAGTAG
Source organism: Macrobrachium nipponense (assembly GCF_015104395.2). Taxonomy (NCBI): domain Eukaryota; kingdom Metazoa; phylum Arthropoda; class Malacostraca; order Decapoda; family Palaemonidae; genus Macrobrachium; species Macrobrachium nipponense. The sequence continues at coordinate 51,919,584 of NC_061101.1, forward strand.
TTTCTAAGATTTGAGGGCATACAGAAAAAGTGCGGACGGACAAACACATAGCCATCTCAATATTTTTCTTTTACAGAAAACTACAAAGGCTAATTGGATATTTATCACTTTAAAACAAATCCCAAATTTAAATTTTTTTTTCAAGTTAAAATAAACAAACAAACATACTAGCATAAAATATCTACTTTTTTTCAAGTTGAATAGCGGCGCATTTATAATCAGATGAAGACAGAACCTCAACACTTGCCTTAGAGTCCTTGATCAGAGCAGGACTAAAAACGGTCAGGTACGACACCGGACATTGCGCAATGGCTGACTTTTATCAGCACTAGTTAAAAGCATGGAGACCGAAGGCTCACTATCGTCATCGTCTGCTCGGAGCTGGCGATAAGGGCCGTCAAGCAGCTGCCCTCCAATCATCAAGAACCAAAGGAACTGCTCAGATATTCCAGTACAACGCTGGATTTGGAGTCACTCCCCAGCTCAGCGGACTCCGATAACATGACCTCACTAACGCTGACCGATCAAGGTTATCTGAGAGGTACTAAGTCGGGAGAGATTTTTGTTTACTTTACACGAGAGAGAGAGAGAGAGAGAGAGAGAGAGAGAGAGAGAGAGAGAGAGAGGATTAACTTCTGATATGGAAACAATGGCTGTGTCATACTACATGAGAGAGAGGGAGAGAGAGAGAGGCTCTTACAACATTCGGCTTACTATGAGTAACCCGATAACACAGCTGAAGAATCCTTGCAGATTATGCGGAAAAAAAATTATCACCAAATGAGTGAACTTCATGGTTCGCAAATAGTCCACCCCTGACTGACGGAGAGAAGGGGCGATAGAGAGATCACTGTCCAATTGGAGGACAGGAATAAAAATACAAAAAAAATAAAAAATGGACAAACAGCCGATAGGAGATGACGATGGGGGTAAATGTCTTTCTGATACGCTGACGAGCCGGGCAACTGTCAGCAGATACGAGACGAGGATAGCTTAGTGTTCGGAGATAGTTCGGCAGATAGGTAATTGCCACTTGACAAGGGGATAAGGCAGGTACCTGTTAGGGCAGGAGAGATCCGATAAGCAAATGCCAGTCGATGAAGGAGTTCAATTCTCTATCAGATCGGAGAATTTCTGCGGCCTTATTTCAACTGACAACTGTCAGCCATCTCCAGGCACCGAGAGGAAACAATCGCATTAAGACTAACCTTACATAAACAAGGAATGTGGTTCTGTCACCAACAGATAATCTCTACACCCGCACAGTTTTTGAGCTGCAGGTCAATTCGCGCTAAGTCCTTTTACCTTCTCCGTGGCACATTTGCATAGGCCGCGCATCAATCCTTTATGCTGCTCCTACCACGAGATAAGAATTTGCGTACGGTAGGAATTTCTCGATATCGTGAAACCAATGGATTATTACATTTTATCCAAAAATCATACCTATAAACAACATACTCGTAAAAATGAATCCATTCACAATAATTGCTTAGAAAACCATTGATGCCATTTCTCTACACAAGAACAACACGGAAACAGTGCGTCATTGCAAGAAAAATAAATGAAAAATCATACTACTGTTACTTGACAAAAACTCTTGTTCCGGGAGTAATCGACATTTTAATGAAAATAATTTACGCTTTCGAATATACTAGACTGGACGGAAAGGGGCCCTATTTTGCTTGATCTTAAATCACTGAAGAATATATATATATATATATATATATATATATATATATATATATATATATATATATATATATATATATATATATAATTGCAACAAAACACTGAACCCAATGCTTTCGCGTTTTCGTAAAGCCCGTAAAAAGTTTTGTGAACTGACTGAAAACTCTGGGGCTTGAAAACGAGAACCTTCTGTTGCTTCCTTTTTAATATTATCCTGAGACAGGTCAAGCCACTAGGTATTATTATTGTTTTTAAACACGAAAAACTATTTTGGAACATGTTTAATTATAA
>NC_061101.1:51926563-51929063 GCF_015104395.2 Macrobrachium nipponense
AATCATATACTTTGTTAAGGTCTCTTTGTAGAGCGTTCCTATCTTCATCACAAGTAATTTCTCTACTTATTCTTGTGTCATCAGCGAAACTACTCACTACCGAATCCTTAACATTACTGTCTATGTCTTCAATCATAATAACAAACAGTATTGCAGCTAAAACCGTACCTTGTGGCACACCGGATATTACCTTGGTTTCATCCGATTTCTCATCGTTTGCAATAACTATCTGTTTCTGTTGTGTAAAAATTCTTTTAACCATCTTCCTACTTTATCTACGATAATTGTGTTTTCTAATTTTCTTTGCTAATATATTATGGTCTACTTTGTCAAAAGCTTTTGCAAAGTCTAGATAAACCACATCTGTTTCATTTCCGCTTTTCAAATTTTTTGAATATGTTCTCACGGTGGACTAACAGTTGGGTTTGTGTACTTTTCTGGGTACGAAACCATGTTTGTCCTATATTAAACAAATTATTTTTATTAAATGTTTCATAATATTTTTCTTCATTACCCTTTCATACACTTTCATAATATGTGATGTTAGACTCACAGGCCTATAATTACTTGCCTCTAGTCTTGATCCACTTTTGAAAGTAGGGGTGATATATGCTAATTTGTGCTCATCATAAATCTTGCCTGTATCTACACTTTGTCTTAATAATATTGCAAGTGGCTTTGCGATAGAATGAACTACTTTCTTTAACAAAATAGCAGGGATTCCATCAGGCCCTGCAGCAGCTCCATTTTTAATTTCATTAATTGCCTGCACAATATCAGCTTCATTAATTTCTATGTCAGCTAAATATTCACTATTTTCGTCCCTTACTTCTATATCATTATCTTCATTATCTTAATTTCTAGGGGCGAATTCTCTCTTATATCGTTCTGCCAGTATGTTGCAAATTTCCTTTTTTTCATTCGTTAATCTCCCTTCAATTCTCATAGGGCCTATTTCTATTCTTCTTTTATTCATCTTCTTCGCATATGAGTATAATAGTTTGGGGTTTTGCTTGATATTTAATAGGGTTTATTCTTCCAAGTCCCGTTTTTCATTTTCTTTTGATTGTATAATCTTTTGTTCTGCATTTTCTATCTTACTTTTTAGTTCTATAACTTTCCATGCATTTTTTTCTTTTGCAAGACCTTTTTTCCACTTTCTGATTTTCTGGAACAAGATTCCTTCTGTCTCTTGGTATGCATGAATGATGTTTACTTTTCTTCTTCGGTATATATTTATCCACTATTTTCTCTAATATATAATATCTCCGTATTTACCCTTATGTCATCGCTTACGAAAATGTTATCCCAATCTTTGTTTAATTCTTCATTTATTTCTGACCATTTTATATTTTTACTGTAGAAGTTGTATTTTCCATATCCTTCCCACTTTTTCATTTCTTGCTTATCTCTGTTTTCACTTGCTTTGGAATGAACTGTTAATTCTATGACATTATGGTCTGAAATACTCGCATTATAAACTATTATTTCTTTAACATAATTCATCTCGTTCACAAATACTAGGTCTAAAGTATTTTCCTTTCTTGTTGGCAGGTGATTTATTTGTTGAATGTTGTATTCTAGTAGCATATCTAATAGCTTTTCGAATTGCTCTTATCTTCTGCACTACTATTACTCTCTTTTTTATATGTATAAGTACAACCACAATCTCCTATTCGTTCTTTCCATTCTACGAAAGGAAAGTTGAAGTCACCAGATAGGAGAATTAGTCCAGTCCTTGTGATTTCTACATATATCATCCAATTTTTCAATTATTAAGTCAAACTCTTTAGTATTAGGAGGTCTATATATTACTATGTTCATTAATTTTTCAGATTCAAATTCTACCGCTATTAGTTCACACATTCTGAGTTACTATATTTCTCATATATTTTTCCTTGTTGTGGCATCCCATATAATTGCGGGTTCCCCCTTGATTCCTATTTTTTCTATCTGATCTATAAGTTTTTGGAACCCTTTTATTTGATCATCATTCCCAGTCTCTTGGGAATACCAGGTTTCACTTATATTCATTATATCTATTTTCTTTTCAATTTGGGTTGTTCTTCTAAGTACTCTATTTTTCTTTTTGAGTTACTCGTAACTAAACCCTGCGCATTCATCACTATGATGGTTTGCGTCTCTTCTCCTTCATTTAATATTGGTAGTAATAAGGATTTTCCCATGTCTCTTTCCTGTTCAGGTATGTTGTTCTTTTTTTCATTTCCAGAAATTCTGACATTAAAAATCCAACTTTTCCATAATATTTGATATTCCTTCATCATAATTATTCATTTTGTGTCTGAATCTGCAATTTTCTCCGTTTCTGCAATATCCTCTTGCATAATAAATACAGTTATTATCCCTTGAGTAGAATTTTTGGAGCTGATGCTTTTGAAATTTTTTGCTGACATCTCTGCATATCTCATGGTGGTTTTGCTTTTTCTCTTTTACCTGATATTCTTGATTTCTCTCTTTATTTGTTTCTTTCTTATTTTGG
>NC_061101.1:51934063-51939063 GCF_015104395.2 Macrobrachium nipponense
TCAACCTGCCCACTCCAAACACTGACACATAACTTAGGAGTTCATAAGAAATGGTGTGATACTCAAGACATGGGCGATACTCAAGACATGGAATCGCACCTCAGCCGCTCGGGGAACCATAGAGTCGATTGAAAGGAAGGAGACGCCGCAGTATTCGACCTTATCTGGTGGCTTATGTTAACTTCACCCACCGAATGTGTTTACAGATGACCATGTGTTTGCTCTGGTGAACTCAATCAGTGACGGCGGCAGAAGGACTGATGCCGGAGGGCAGCAGGTCTCTACGGAAATCCCTTTCGGCTCGTCCCGGGTTAAAAGTGTATTATCCACTTACGAATGACGGGTTTAGGAAATACATTTCAAAAGGCGGAAAATAGGAAATCTTAAGCAAAAATATTTCAAGAGGCCGAAACTAGGAAAAATATTCAAGAGGTGAGAATCAGGACATCTTAGGAAATATATTCCAAGAAGTGAAAATTATGAAATCTATGGAAAAATATTCAAGAAGTGAAAACTGGGAAATCTTATGAAGAAATATTTCAAGAGGTAAAAAAATTGGGAAGTCTTAGAAAAAATATTTCAAGGGATGGAAATTCAGAAATCTTAGGAAAAATATCACAAGAGGTGAAAGTTAGGAAGTCTTTGGAAATATATTTCAGGAAGTGAAAATTACGAAATCAAAAAAGACCGGCCTGTTATGATCTTTATTCGCATTTTTAAACACAACGAATACATTTAAATATGCTACAGCTGAACTGAAGCATCTTTTGGCCTAGTAATATAAACTCCTTCGGGAGTATGGAACTGGATCGCATATCGCGAATAGCCATTTTATAATGAGCTATTTATCAACGATCATTAAATTATGAATACGCAGAAAACAACCACAGTATAAACCAATATCGAAATTACTATATATCTCAAGGAATAAAGCAAAGCGTGATCCGACCTCCAGCTTACTCGAGACGTGTGCAGGATTTTTCCCTCATTCATAAGTTGTAAACATTATATTCCTAACTGGACGTAAATACAAAAGTTCTAGAATCTACGGTCAAAAAGAACCTTGTTTCACCAACAAAAATTCAAATAAATGTTATATTTTCTTACAAGTAATTTTTCTGTACTGTTTAAAATGCACATTACTTTTTTTTTTTACATTTTCATTCTAATTAAAAAATCATAAATATCCTATACTAAAACTCACGTACCTTTAACTCAACGCGAAACACCTTTTTCAGACCTTTTTACGTTTTCCTACTACCAAACAAGAACGACGATAAAGTAGTTTGTAGGCTTACTCCCCGAGTAAGCGAAAATATCAAAAGCGCCGATCGACCACGAAAGACAGGTGTTTAATGGAATAAAAAAAATATCAGGAACAGACTCACTTTAACGAAAGTGTAATAAGATTATTCTAGGAATATTTTAGGAATTATATTAATGAGTAATTAAAAAATTAATAGATATAAAAGCCTTTAGAATTATGAGGATATGGAAGATGGTGGAAAAACATGACCAGCAACAACTGCCGTACTTTGGCCAAAAGGTTGCAACTGGAGTAACAAGTGATAATTTTAATTGATCGTGTTATTATACATATCTGGTTCTCTTGTCAAAACGTAATGACAAAAATGAATTTTAGGACAGGAACGAGAAAAAAAAAACTTGGGGCTTGAGCCTACATACTGCCAAGTTAATGCATGGAAATAATGTTTTGTAGTACCAAAGAAATATCAGGATAAAATGTAAATTTGAAATCAGAACAATGTCCTGGTAATTTAGAAATCAGGACAATATCCTGGTAAAACTTGACATTTACAAAAACCAGGTTAGGCATACTTCTGTGCGCTTGGAATATCGTATAAAATAAAAATAACAAATCTATCAAGCTTTTCACCTTCATTATTTTCACCACTTAGCCAAATTATTTTAAAAATGAGAAAATATAGCGCCCATGAACAAAATCTTTATCCTAATTACTGAATGAGACACTTATGCAGAAAAATTCTACGGCATTTTACGAATTACTGACTTACATAGAAACCTCACCAACAGTGCAACTGACTCCCTGTACTATACCGCCACTCACCTGTCTTGCATATACTCAAAAGCTGTCCCGCTTATGATGGCTCTTCCCTTCAACACTTCTACCTTACACTCGCTCATGAATGATCTCGACTGCTCTCTCCTTTTGCCTCCCAAAACTTACAAATTAAACGTAATTTTTCCAATTTTAACTTATTTACCTAGTAGGAGCCGCCCCAAAACCCCGCCCACCCCAAAAAAAAAACAACACACACACACACACACTCATACACAAAATCCCCCATTCTTTTGTAATCTGTTCTAGAAAATTAACAATGGGAGAGGATGTCGAATACGATAAACAAAAATAATGAAAGCTGTTGAGATGAATTGTTTGTACTTTATATGTAGAGTACATATAATATAGTGAGGATAAGCAATTAGTTCACACTTAAATCATACAATCAGTCCTAATGAAAAAGATTTTTTTTTATTAAATGTCAGTCGAACCTCTTCTGAGAACATTAGCAGCAACGCTTTTGAAGTCTTTAGAATGCCATAAAAAATAGAAAAATATGGCGTCCTTCTTGCATTTTTACCTACCCTTTTATAATAATAGTAATAATAATACTAATAATAATAATAATAATGTCTGGAAATATTTCCTAAACCAAATTTGTCGAATGCTTCAATACGCAAGATCAGTAATTTGTTACCACAGTCAGCACAGAAAAACACAAAAATAAAAATAAAAAATAAATAAATAAATCTACTACAAAATGTAAGACAAAATATGCACACGGCAAACACATTTAACTAATTCCTTTCCAACGTTTTCTTTTATTTTTCTGTTCCGAGCAACAACCGGTAACCATGGCCGTGAGGAGAATGTGGGTTGACAGCCATTGCAATCTCTTAAGGGTCACGCCTAGGCATATATCTCGCCTCAGCTCTGGACGATTTCCCTTAACAAAACGAACGTCGAAAAGCGAAGACCGAGAAGGAGAGCAGAGACAGCGAAGTGTACGACATTGTTCGCACCCAGATTTTACACATTTTTTTTTTTTTTTTTTTTTTTTTTTTTTTTAAAGTGGAAGCATAATCATGAAGGAAGGCACTAATAGTATCGATGACTATAATACTAACATCTAAGATGAAGAATAACATATTATGTAACCATTTCTTACCTCAGTGAAGTATTTACAACAACAACAACAACAACAACAACAACAACAACAATAATAATAATAATAATAATAATAATAACATCAAATTCAAAGGTCATGGCGGTTTCAGCGCAAAGCAACATGATCATATTTTGCGACGATTGGAGCACGCGACCACCATAACTTCTACTACGTACATCAGGCAAAATCATCATCCACATCTACCCAATTTAAGTGATACGAAAACCAATATTCAAAGAATTATAGCATTTAGCTACATAAACGTCTACACATACTACATACCCGTTAACTATTTATACATAAGTATGTTTGTGAATAATTCTCAGTCCAAGAGAGCGCTAAATTTCCAGTAGTTGAGCCACAAGGCAAAAAGAAAATAAATGAAAGTATAGTGAATCTTGAACAAGCTTGAAATCGGTCCCCGTGACCAAAGCTGACGGAGAATTTCAAGGTAACCAAAGACCCTCCTCGACCGGACCGAATCAGAAAATGAAATTTGCAAAGTCCTCTCTGAAGGTTCATTTTCTTGTTTGCAAAAGTTTTGCGACCTTAACAGTTCACTTCGTTTAGGGCAAGAGTGCAAATGCGTTAAAAATGCCACCGTTCTATCACATTAATGTCGGTTAGTCACATGTTAAAAAAAGTGCAGTTTGCAACGATTTAGTTATGCATTTAAAAATTATATAACACAAACAAAATATATATATATATCTTTCTATAATTATTATATATATATATATAGATTATATATATATATAATATATATATATATATATATATGTGGGTATGTGTATGGGTGTGTGTGTGTATTAATAGTATATATATATATATATATATATATAGTAATTATATATATATAATATATATATATATTACATATATATATATATACATATATATATACATATATATATATTATATATATAGATATATATATACACACACATATATAGACGCTCATACACAGAGACAGTCAGCATCATAGGACACATTACCTGCGAAAGATCCCAATTTGAGAATGTTCCATCCATACCGCAAATGCGTCACAGAAAATTACAAAGCGTGTTCCTTGGATACATACGCAAGTCAATGTTGCCTGATCACAAACATAAATAACCACTAAACCATAAAAGAACGCGGAGACTATCCTTAACAAAATATGCATATTGCCAGCAGCCAAACCAAAGAGAAAAATTGCAACAAAGAGCATTAAAATAGGTAAATGTATGAGCATGCAAAATCCGACTCAAAATACCAATTTACGGGTGTGCGCGCAAGCGTTAAATGTGCTTGGTCCTGCTTGGTCGGTCCAGCGCAGCCCTCCACAAAATAGTAATATTCGAGGACCTTCCAAGTGGCAGGAGACGCCATTCCCCCGATCACCTTTCCAGGTGAGAAAGACTTAACTGTTATTGCCGATCATTACACGGTGCAAGTATTTTATTTGGTTACTAAAAACCAAGATTTGGCCACGGCTTTCAACCTCCGAGGACGGATGGTGGTGTAGGAGAGGAGGGAAGGGAGGATGGGGGGAGGGGGGAGGGGGATGATGGTTTGGAGGTGACCCGCGGTTGACTGCTCCCTCGCCGTGGGCCAAGAGAAGCATTTATTTCTCCGTTAACATTTTGTTTTTGCCAGCCCCGTCAGACTTTCGACCCCCAATACTAAAGAAGGAAAGCGCAAATGGGTATTTATGAGGAAACTCACCTTTGAAGATGGAAATTCTGTTCATTATGAGACGGGAGATACGACAAGGAGGGTCAGCCAGGAAACGATGCCGACAGTAAA
>NC_061101.1:51944063-51961563 GCF_015104395.2 Macrobrachium nipponense
AGAAACAGCAAAGAAGGCAAAACAAATATCTATTTTAAAGACTTGATCAAAGAATCATTAAAACCAAAAGACGAAGAAACAGCAAAAGAAGGCAAAAAATATCTATTTTAAAGACTTGATCAAAGAATCATTGAAACCAAAAGACGAAGAAACAGCAAACTAGAACAAAAAAAAAAATCCATCCAAGAGAATAAAATTCGCCTCAAGTACCTCCTTCCCCGAAGGCCTTGATCTTATTCACAAATAAATCGGAGAGCAACAGTTCCAGCATCTCATTCACTTAAGAACCCGAGATAAAGACGAGAGAGGTCGCTCATATAAAAATAGAAGCGTCAGTGAGCGCTACAGCAACGGCTGGTCCACTTCATAGTTCAAGTAAACATTTCGCTTGTTTTTTCATCTGTATTTTTTTGAAAGGTCCTGCATCAGAATGAGGAGGAGGAGGAGGAGGAGGAGGAGGAGGAGGAGGAGGAGGAGGAAAGGAGACATAGTGGTCGAACGGGATCCCAATCTGAATCACTCTATCATCGTATCGAATGATTCCATTGGAATTTGCCTGGCTCGAATCGACGACATAATTTAGATAGAGCGGGTCAGTCCCTGCCCATGTTTTACGAGAACGATCCGAAGGCAAAGGACTTCATTAGCCTCTGAATGGAGCCAAGGCGAGGACCCATTCGATAACGATTTCTCAAAGGGGCGCTATGGAAGTATCACGAAGCTCTGTTGCCGAGATTGATAAAACTGACGCGAGACGTGTAAGCCAAAGCTCTCGACCCCATAAAATTCATATTCGACATCGTTCAGCAATAAACTCTGCATCATATGTTAGCATAAAACAGTATATTCGGACACACAACAAGGAACTGGGAAATATCAATAATTTTTTAAAATAAACAAGATAAAAAGAATAGGAAAAAATATACACTAATAAACAGAAATAAAACAATATGGACGTGACTGGGTTCTGAATCTTCTAAATATATATTGAAAGACTGAATAATGATACTATATAATATTATAAATATATTATAAATATATATATATATATATATATATATATATATATATATATATATATATATATATAATATATATATATATATATATACACACATATATATGAATTGTAGTTTAGGCCATTTATTGTTTGTGTGAGAAAATGTAACTAGAAATTGGCACAAAATTTCGTGATTTGCAATTTAGCTGATCTGTTTCAATGAAATTAAATATAGGAGATTAAATTAACAACGCATCCCCTGCAATTATATACCAGACACCATAACAACCCTGCCATCAAGTCAAAATATTTAGATTAATTCCTTTTATAAAAAAATCGACCATCATTGGCATCAGAATCTCAATGAATAAAAACTCCTTGACGTCATTTGACTTCATTGGATTCTACAGGGTTTACGAATTCTGGGGTTCCAAAGAAGTTCCCGGATTTTCTGTTCCTTTGTGAGTTCATTAGTGATTTAAAAAACATTATCCATTTTCTTCTGATTAACAGAAAAACGAAATTCTAATTTTTGTCAACTTTAGATCATTCTATAAAGACGATGCTATCATACTTATAACCTGCCTATTTAGAGTAACAAAAGAAACAATAAGTCCAATGAGGACGATCCGCTGAATGTCAGCTAAATTGTAAATAAGTGTCCAAAACAAAACTCAAAGGGAAATAAAAATTTGAAACAATAACAACAAGTGAAGCAATGGGAAAACAGATGACTCGCCTACCCTAGACAACAAAAAATAGTGTTTTTTTGTCTTTTTCAGCGCTAGATTTTGTGAAAAGAAGGGCTAGCCCCTTTTAGTCAAGATGTCACAACAGCTGCTCATTTCCATACAAAATATGTGGCCAGTCAAGCGTATACTGACCCTAACAGATAATGGTATGGCGGAGGATAATGACCAAATTGTTAATTTCTTCAGGAAGCAACGAATCTTACCATCTTGCAAAATCATCATATAAAACGACAGAAAAACAAAAGAAAAAAACTTTCATTTCAACATTCCTCCCACAAACTTTTATATTTGTATATGGGATTGTGTTAAGGACGGATGACGAGGAAGGAGTGAAGAGGCCTTCGGAAGAACCTTTTAGAGGAAGAAGATCGAGAGGAGACAGAATGAGATGGCGAGATCAAGTGAAGGAAGATATGAAGAGAAGAGGTTTGGTGGAGGAGGATGAGGCCTTTGGTAGAAGAAGGCAGTGGAGACGATGGCGCTTCAGGCAACCGACCCCTTTATGTAGGGATAACGGTGGGAAAGAAGAAGACATTACTTCATGACGGTTTTTCCGTTTTAATTCTGGTATAGTCGTGTATATTTCATTATGTATCCTCTGTCTTCAGAAAAAGTCGACTGACCATTAAGTAGACTAACAGAGGTAATTAGTCAACTCAATGAAATGAATCACTTTCCATTAAATAGCAAAGCAGACACAGAAAGAGTTCATGAAATAGTGTCTGATGAGGGTGGTTATACACCAAACAAACAAACAAACAAACTCGTGACTCCTCGCTGGTGAGGCAAGTGTTGTATCCCTTTAAGAGTGAAATCTACTGAGAGAGAGAGAGAGAGAGAGAGAGAGAGAGAGAGAGAGAGAGAGAGAAACTTCAGGTCAGTAAAAAATAGGGTGAACTGAGAGAGAGAATAAGTTACATGAAATTCCACCCGCGTGAAGTTCGGATTATCTCGTTGAGGCAATCCTGTTTACATAATCTTGATGTGATCTGATAGTACGCAGTTTGACAGTACTGACCACTCACTTCTGTTAATGGGCCGTCCCACCCCCCTTCTCTCTCTCTCTCTCTCTCTCTCTCTCTCTCTCGTCCCACCCCCCTTCTCTCTCTCTCTCTCTCTCTCTCTCTCTCTCTCTCGTTTACCGTTTCAAGCAACAGAAACATACTTGACAGTTGAGGTAAGGTGCCCATTCCGTTTTTTTTTCTCGCCCAAACAGGAAAGCGAACACGAGATTCTCAGTTGTGAGTCGAGTGGGGTACTACCATCGCGGTTTGATTACCAAATAGAAAGAGAGGACAAAAATTAAACCTAAGTTCACATGAGATTTCGGGGCAGATGACTCATACAGAGAGAGAGAGAGAGAGAGAGAGAGAGAGATTCCGAGAAGGATTTGAAGAGACGAGGCCAAATCCACTAAAGGTCACCTACCCGAACGTCCTCCGGAGAAAAAGGAACCCACTGATAACAGGCTCCCATATGCTTGTCCAACTGCTGCGCTCTTGCCGGGACCCGAGACATCGCCGTCCCAAAATCTAATCTGAGAATGTGAGAGAGAGTGCCTGCCTGGGCGTGCTGGCCGCAGAGACTTGGTTTTATGAAGACATTAACGGCGCTCTTTTGAGCATGTATAGTAAGTTATTGTTTGGAAGTCGTTACTGGGATGAGATCGAGTTAGATACTCTTTTTTTAGAGAGAGAGAGAGAGAGAGAGAGAGAGAGAGAGAGAGAGAGAGAGAGAAATGAATTTGTGACAAGCTCTTAACGAAATGAAAATCATAAGCAACGATGTGAAATGGGATGAAAGTTAATGAATTACGCACTAAAAAAAAATAATAAAACTTAATGAAAGGCAACCGTAAACTTATTCATGGAAAAGGGGCCTAAGGCCAAAAGTCTAAAATCTGGAGGACATATTGAGAAATTGCAGATTACAGATAAAATTTTAAAATTTCAATAAATTAACCATAATTACGAAAAGCGAAATGTACGTGGTTCTTGAAATTCTGCGATCTCAAGACGAAGCAAAAATTTCCTCATGGAAACAATATAATTTAATAACGCTTATAGTTTCCATGTAGAGAGCAATATTCTGAAGTGGAATTAAAAATGATCTTACACGCGTATTGAAAGATAGTAGGACGTGCAATACCATGCGAACTAAGTTATATTTAAAACAAAGTCAGTACAAACACACTTTTATATAATATATAATATATATATTATATATATAATATTATAAATATATATTATATATATATTATATACATATATATATTTATATATATGTATATATATATATATATTATTATATATAATACATATATATTATATATTATACATATATATATACATATATATATTTTATTATACTAATATAATAATATAATATAATATCTCTATATATATATAACAATATATGTATCTATACTATTATACTATATATAGTATAATGATATTTTATTCGTTTTTTATATATGATATATATATAATTATATATATTATATATCTTTTTAATTCTTATAGAATTACATGAATGTCCGCATTTTTAAACAGACCAGCAGTCATTGCCAACTGCACAAACATTCGTTTTTCGATCAACTAACGCCCGAAAATTCGTGTTCCCTGAAAGACAACCCTCACCCCAGCGGTATCGTAAACAAAACCTCTTTTGCCAAACAACCGCCAGCGAACAGCGAAACTGTCCGTGCATAATAAACAGGGCGAACGGCGCCCGCGAAGTTGCTTGTGTGTGCAGGAAGGCGTGAAAGAATGCTCGTTCCTGATATGTGGTATCGGTGGGCGGCGGCCGGGCCAAAGTCTTGACCTTCGGCGTTACAGTTTCCTCTATATGGCGTCTGGTGCATCTCAAATTGGAAATGATGGGCGCCCCATTTAAAACCGAGGCTGCGACCAGGGGCGGGGTCATGGGCGGGGCTACGGGCGTAGACGTGGCGTGACCTGAGAAGCCTGCGTGTGGGTGTGGGTTTTAAATAATGTTGCACAGATATCGGTATTCTTAACCTCCTAATAATATATGCCCATATGTATTTACTAAATTATATTATAAATCTCTAATATATATGATTGTCATATATTATTATATATATATATATATATATATTATATAGATATATATATATATATATTATATATATATATTATATACTGTAAATACTTATTTACACACTTTTTTATATTCAGAAATACTGAGGCCCCTATATCGTTTAATATATAGTTCACTATACATTGTTAATAATATATACGTAAACATAATTAAACATGATAAGAGCTTCTATGCCTGCCAAGATTCGAACCGTTGTATAGTTCGACCACAACAACGGGCAGTGACTCTTTGACTACACGGCTACATATACCATTTTTGTCACTCCATCTTCAGATGTCATCACTGCTATATAATTTTTTGTATTACTAACATTTGCAAAATTTATTATTCTTAATAATACGTACTTTTAACAAACCAGTCTGATATTGACCATCATTACAAGAAAATATCATTAGTTTCTCTATTCCTTACCGAAACCGACCCAGAAAATCTCATTGTTTTCTTCATCTTCATCTACATAATTTTACATCGGAAGTGACAAGTGTAGTTGTAGTCTGTAGAAAAATATTAGTAAACAGTCATGGTGGCACCAGTAGTCGCAGTAGAAGTCGTCTTCCATCTACTCATTGCAAAGAACGAACGTCCGAGGTAACTGTCGACCAGGAGCGACACTTCTCTTGACTTGGCTTGTTTCTGAGAACCTTTTATCTTGAAAGCAAGTTATACTGCAGTATGAGATGTTACGACCTATCAGAGCAGGACCCCTCTTCTCTCTCCTTCCTCTCTCTTTCTAGCGGCTCATCTCTCTCTCTCTCTCTCTCCGGCTATCCGGATTACAGTTCTAAAAGTTCAAGTTACAGGCTCCCCGCACTGGTACTTTAAGAGAAACGACATTTCTTATCACCCCAAATCCAGCGTACCAACTGGATTCCACTTTCTCGGAACGGAAAAAAACAAATAAATAAAAAAGTTGAAAATTTTTCTTGGGTAAAACGAAGTCTTTCGGAGACACTGAATTATCAGATGAAAATGGCTAATGAAAAGATAACGATACTTCCAATATTGCTGGTCCTTATAATAATATAATAACGCTTGACCCTAAGAACAATGCCAGTAAAAAGAGCAGCAACAACGAAAATAACTCAATTTCATCTTGCAATAATTGATGCAATTTCAGTTAAATGCAACAGCTGCATCATGTCATCTAAAGTGTTTTTGAAGACAACGATTATAATAAAAATTTTGTTTGTCGGAATAATAATAAAATAAGATAAGAGACAGCAAGAAATGCAGGGTTTTGGAAGAGTTACGGTGCAAAGTATTTAACAGCGGTCTGGAAAAGAGGAACAATTTATCCGTACGAAAGTCGCCGTTTCTCTCCGAACTTAAGCTTTTGACGCTGATAAACAGATCAAGTTCAATAAATATTTGGTGATTGAATAATCGTCCAGTATCATCAAAAAGGTCAAGTAAAAAAAAAAACTTGAAGAAAAAATCCACCAGCCCTCATAGCTATCCCATCAAAGTTACCTCAAAATCAAACAAAATAAAAGTTTGGCGGTAAATTAACCAGCGACCTTGAAAACGGATCCAGGTAAAAGAAAAAATAAATAAATAACACTAGTATACCTCTGGAGCGCAGTGTTAAATTTTGGACCCCAAAGACGTGTATCATAATTTTTATATCAAAAGATAACAAGTAAAAAATGTGCCGAAATTTGTTCTGCGCAACTGAGTTTTCGGTACAGTGTATAACTGTTGAGCCACGGCCCATGAAATTTTTAGCCATAGCAAAATCATGGCTAAATTTAACATTAAAAAAACTGCTAAGGCTAGAGGGTTGCAATTTGGTAAGTTTGATGATCGGAGGGCAGATGACCACCACACAATTTGCAGCCCTCTAGCCTCAGTAGTTATTAAGATATGATGACGGGCAGTAAAAGCGCGGACGGACAGACAAAGCTATCAAATAGTTTTCTTTTACAGATAACTAAAAAGTATTTTGAACTTTAATATGACCTTCCCTAAGGTAAAGGTTCAAAATATTTTGAGGAAACAGTTAACAGCTCCCAATTATGTACCAAGTTTCACCAAAATCTCAGAATAAGGCGAAGAAAGAGATTTATATTTATGAAAATCATGCCACTTAATCGAAAACCACACAACATTTCAGTAATGTAATTGTAATAATCATTCATAATGAATGTCACTGTCAAAGAGATTATGACGAAACATAAGGTAGTGATCTGATCATGAAGAGAATACTGTAGGTAACCTGATGCCGTACAGTTGTAGATATCGGAAATTAAGGGAAGTATAAAGAAAAAGAGAACAAGAAAATGTTTCTTTGAACAAAAGCACCTTTATATCCAAAAGGCAAATGGGTGTATTCAAGTTAAGATTAGAATTATGATAGGAACTGTCCATGATTTAGAAGACTAGCAATTATATTGCATAAATTTTTTCGTGCGAAATTCATATGTTAGAGGTATAATAAATGCTGCCTTTTATTCCTTTTAATATGACAAATCCAATTCTTATGGAAAAATACTTTCCGGCATAAAATTAAAGTCTTGTTTCAAAACAATAATCTTGCAATTCATATAGGAAAGTTAAACGGGTATAATATAAACAATAATCGACTTTAAAAGCTAATGCTGACATGAGCTGTTACTTAACCAATGTTATTCATGAAAAATCTTCGACGACGGACGTACCTTATCCCTTAATTAAGAAAATATGTGTAGTTTTAGCTGCGGTAGAACAGGGTAGTGTCAACTCCCTTTCATCGCCCCATGGCGTTTAATCAGAAAAAATTCCACGATTTATTTAACTGACAAGCTTGCGTTTCAATATCTTGTCGCTATCCTGTTATTTCTTTACCTGTCTCTTAAATTACCTGTCTCTTAACCTAAGGTCAGGAAGTCAGAGAGCAGTTTTAATGATATGATCCCAGACTTTGTCATGCATTATGATCTACAATATTTAGTCCACTAGCTATCTCCTAACATACAAATTACACACACACACACACACACACACACACATATATAATATATATATATATATAATATATATATATATATTATATATATATATATATATATATATCATATATATATATATGTGTGTGTGTGTGTGTGTGTGTGTGTGTGTGTGTGTGTGTGTGTGCTATGTCACTATATGGCGCGTGACAATATATTTAGCCAAGGCCACAGGAAAAATAAAAGGAGGAGTACCGAGTGCTTCGTGTTATTTCACACATTTTTGTTTTCGAGTATATCGTATATATATATATATATATATATGATATATATATATATATATATATATATACATTTACATATATATTATAGTACATACGTATATATAACTAAAATATTTGCTGTTATAACATGTAAGTTAAATGCACTTGTGCCCTTCTTCAAATTCAAAGACGAATGAGAAACTACTATAAAATTCCTTTTCTAGAAGTTTTAGTAATTAAAGAAACGACAATATGCAAATTTTCCGTGTACAAAAAACCAACGTTTGCATTTGCGTGTATCAACTTTTTTTTTTATTTACCGAGACATATCTGTCAAGAAAGTCTTAAGAGCCTTACCGCTTTGCTTCCCGGAATTCCTGGAGAAAGAACTTAAACTAACCCCTATGCAGCTGTCATGCTAAGGTACCCTGACCATAACAGAGAAAGCCATCTATAAAGCCAACATTATATTTCATCAATCTCCTCAAAACATGAATGTGGAGACGCCCAGTAATAAAAGCAAAATCCAACACCTGGCCTGTATTAAGATGTTGACACACACGCTTGGATATTCTAACCCTGTTGTGTTTACCTACGCGACTGCCCTAGCCAAATCCTGACCTAATGGCCAACAAAAGTCAGTCCACAATGACACAAGGGTATACGAAATCCCTTGCCTTGACAGTGACAAATCCTTAATAGGATTTACATGTAAATCACTCTCGTACACACTAATAAAACACAGACGCTCTGTAAGACATGGTCAACTGAGCTCAGCTTTTTTTCAACCATCGAATAACCTGGAATATGTTATGTACACATTATAGCAGCAATTGTCAAACAACAGAATATGGCGAATATCTCAAACGGAGCCTAGGGTTCAGATCTAATAAAATCTTCTTTCAACTAGCGGTGAACGAGAATAAGAAGCTTTCAACAGAAGTGAAGTAACGACCGCCTTCTGGAACATTCCTTCAGCTGTACAAATATCACTAAACTGTACCTCTTGATCCACTACCTTCAGTGAGCAGTGAGGGGAAACAGTAGTTTCCGAAATACAATGCTGTAAAATCTACCCTCTTTGGCGTTTTCACAGGCAACCTCTATTTTATGTATGTATGTATATATCTATATATATATATATATATATATATATATATACTATATATATATATATATATATATATATATATATATATATATGACTGGTAAAAATGCTCAGTTATAACAGAATTCCATCTAATAAAAGGATCCCAAAAAACACCATAATATAGTACTATATTTCAGAGACTGCTGTCTCCCTCTTCAGGTATATGAATGAGAAAAGTTTACAGAAAAGGTGGTATTTATACCAAGAGATCCATCCACAGGTAAGCCAATTTAGGTCACCCCCGCTGATAATCTCCCTTTAATCTTCTTAAGCGTTGGCTGAATGAAAATCTTGTTGATCACATCTGAATCCCATGCTCCTTTTGAGATGTTCATTACCTGCCTCTCTTTTTATTAAGGCCGATTCCATCATTTGACTCTTTTAATGGCAGTTGCTGCTATAAATTATATGTGACAAATTCCAGTTTATTCTATGGTTATGTTCATTTATATGGTTGAAAATAGCTGAGTTCTGTTGTCCATACCTAACTGACCGTTAGGGGAACAAATTCGTAAGGCTCTTAAGAACACGTTGCTGGCAACACCTATCTTGATAGCAATGTCGTGATAGCTAAAGTAGTGAATGTATGAAAGTGAGAAAATTGGTTTTCTGTATATGGTAAATTTGTATTCTGTCGTGTCTCTGATTATTAAAACATCAAGAAAAGGAATTTTTTTGTCTGTTTCCCATTCAACTTTAAATTTGATGCTGGGCACTAATGCATTTAATTTTGAAAGGAATTCATTAAAATTGCCCCACCTATTATCCCAAAATGTAAGAATATCATCTACATATCTCATCCACAGCTAGTTTTTGGGTTTTATTGCATTTATTACTGTAGTTTCAAAGTTGTTTGAGTATGTAGTGGCGAGAGTCCATCTTGTGGTACTTAGATCAACATACTTGAGGAGCTATCAGCCTAGTTCCTGTCCCAAATGGGGACAACCAGCTCACTTTTAGCAAATTCCTCTTGGTCACCTGTCATCTCTGGACAAACCTGTAACTTACGTTAAGTACTGAACTGCATTCTTTCAGTGGTTTCTGAAGCAACACTGGTCATCTGCCATCACTCCTTCGATACTCTTAGACCTTTTGTGTTAGGTGTGTGGAACTGAGAGGGTTCTTACCTACACATCCACATTCTTATTATGGGTGCAGCACTCTTGGCTCTGAAAGCATTCTCGGATCACTTGGTGGACCCCTTAGTCGTGTTGATGAATAGCAAAACAGCTTTAATGTCATATGCCAATAGGCAAGGAGTCAGGGTTTTCTTCTCCTACTGCAGGTTGGTTGGGCAGGTGCACAACCCTTGGCCGTTGGAGCAGCTCAACTTCCAGGGGCAAGTTATAAAGCCAAGTAGCCCCTAAACCAGCATTGTAGCAGGAAAGCTGTTTCTGGCAACACCTTTGACCTGTTTGCCACATGGCTAAATAAGAAGCTTCCTGCATTCTGCTAGTTAGAGCCGTGATAACCTCAGCATACTATATGCTTCTCAGTTTTACCTGAACTGTCAATTGATCAAGAAAGTGCTAGTTATTATTGTTCCCAAAATGACCCTGGTGGTAAAGGGAAAAGAATGTTATTCTTTAAGCAGCATTAATTTACCTCTCATCAATATGTTACACTAAGACACGAGGCACATAAATTCTATTTCATGTTGTGTGTTACTTACTTACTCTAAGACCCATTTTCAAACAGACTCTTAACCTGTTAGCAATAGGTCTAATGGCAAGGAATGTTTACTTTGGTTAGGACAGTCCAAGCGAAAGTCAGTCTGGCATCCTGATATTGCAGACTCAAAGATGAGTTTACTCACAAGATTTTTAATCTCTTTTTATCACTAGGACCAAAATGGAACTGTCTTTTTTATACAAATTTTGAAGCTCTTCGATGTAGCAACAATGACTGTGGGATAAATTAATTCCCTGAGAGTGTGCTGAAGTATTTGCCTTGCGCCTTTTTGAATAAGTTCTGATCTGTTTCTCACGAACTTGGCTACGAGTCATAATCATGAGTTGGAACCTTACTTCTTCATATACCTAAGCAACGCTCTGTGATTCCTTACAGACGATTACTCAGCTAAATTAGACTTACATCTTAAGCATGTGACCACTTGCATCTTTCATTATTATGAGAATCTTCAAACCTGCAAACAGTTAACGATTATAGGAAGCCTCTAGTTTTGTTGAAATATTTATAATTACCTTGGGGCAACCTCTTGATACATTTTTATATATTAATATGCTTGTTAATTATCATGAGTGTCTCCTTAGTTTCTTTGATTTACAACCATTTTTGTTATGTCTAAAATATTTTAGTTCAGGTGGTCCTTCCTCGCTAAAAAACAAGTGGTATCGCAACTGCCCCTTAGACCCAAACTGCTGGTACCACCAGTCTTTGGATTCACTTGCTCCTTATAACTGGAGACTATCTACCATCACTTTCAAGAGAGATGCTCTTCTCCCAAGCTCTTTAGCCTGTTTCGTCAGAAGGTTATCTATCCCCTCAGTGCCATTATTTAGCAGATTACCAAGTGTCTCGCCTTGATCACTCTTCTTCACCAAAGTTTTCCAGTGGATTTTGTCTCAATACTGCTTTCTTGCTAGCCTCATTTTTGACAAAGAAAGCACAAGTATTGCATGGCCTATTCTGCATTGTGCAGCACTCAAGTGGGATAGGGATCCTCGTGCGCTCGTTCATTTCTGAGTTTGTGGCAATAACTCAGAACCAGTCAGTTGTTAACAAGAGATCTTCTCTATTCATCCATCCCCTTGACAAGAATCTCACATGTGTTGGCTAGAGTCCCACCACTAAAAACATTCGTGAAGTTAAGGGGTCACTCGAAATTTTAAAAATCTTTCCTAGATAGTGATCCCCAAAGGATTTCGGGGGTCCTTATCTAGGACTAATATTTCTTGGGATCATTACCATGAATGATTTTTACAGTCTTTTATTCATGTTTTTGCAGCCGTCAAGGTGGGTACATACCGGGTTAAAAAACTTAGGAGTCAAAACCTAGGAAAGATCCAGTAATTTATATATAAATATTGTCTGCAGAAAAGAGTAAAGGTATCCCCATTCCCTCGTTCTTCCATAATTAAGCTGAAAATTTCCAAAGTATCAAGCGTTTCATGTTCTTACACAGAAAAGTATCATAATAAAATATATTTAGCAGAAACAAGTTATTGCCAATTCTCCGGAATATATTGGTTATTAATATCATTCCTGTAAGGTATATCTATGGACAAAATTAATACAATTAAAGATAATAAAAAAGACAAATAAAACATATTATTATTATTATTATTATTATTATTATTATTATTATTATTATTATTTCTACAATTACAATAATAGCAATCACAAGAAGTCGTGAATTTACTATCAAAAGAAATATCACGGTAAAAAAAGGCAACTAAAAGTAAATGAAGACATAATTTGAACGGCGAGGAAGGTGCAAAAATGCACCCAAAGCGATAAATAATGCATGACGTCATTCGAAATACCGCGAGTATCGCGTTGTAACGACCTGACTACTTACGACTCTCATTAAAATTTTATTGCCCATGATTACTTCTTCTTCTCTCCGGTACTGCAACAACACAAATAACAACAGCAACAGTAAGAATAGGTACCAAAAAAAAAAAAAAATATTAAAGAGTTTTCATTTACACTCTATAACTACAAAAGACGATTCGCATATCATGACAATAGTGTTTAATGTAATTAATTCCGTTTTTATTTTCACAGAAATCTAATATTGATGGTTCTCGGATATACATCAGAATGAACTGTTCATTACGTCAAATTGTGCAGTATTTAATTTCCTTTTTTTTTATTCAGTTCAACTGCACTGCCCTGCAATTCGCATCAGTTTCCTGTCTGATTTTCAAAAAATATCATAGAAGTGCGTCCTCCTCTTTCCTCACTTAACTATTAAACTACTTCAGCTGTTACTTGTTCCTGTTTTCATCATGCATTCAAGAACAATTCCTCTACGACAATTCCTGGAGAATATACATTTATGACAATTTATGCCTGTTAAGGCTGTAATCATAAAAATAATAATCCTAATAATATTTTGGAAGCAGACCCTCTTTGAGACATAACTTCACTGAAAAGATTGGCAGTACGCACGTCACCGAGTTTGCATTGAGCGTTCTTAACTTCGCGTAAAAGTTTCTTGGCTTCAGTTGATAAATTATAAGGTAGCTGACTGAAGTACCTTTATTATCCAGACGTTTCCCAAATGGATAGAAATATGCCATGCACGTACCCCTTGTGAAATTCACCCGTTGAAAATGGCAGCGAGGACTATCGAAACGTCGAGATAATAAATGAACTTTGGTCAAGTGCCTTATAATTTACTTGCTGAAATGTAGACACTTACAAGCCAAGTTGAGCAAACGCAATATAAACTCAACTCAAACTGCCATTTTTGTCAACGAACTAACAATGATAGGTAATAAAAATCATTATTATCATCTTCTCCAGATAGAAACTGAACGAATATGACTTGGAGTATAACAAGGCATGATTCGATCTCCAGCTTACTAGTGCAAGATTTTCCCCTCACACTTAAGTTCCAAACATTATATTCCAAACTGTTGACGTAAATTAAAACAAGCTAAAATCTACGGTCAAACAGGGCGTTGTTTCACCAAATATAATTAAAATAAATACGCTATATTGTATCAGAAATATTTTTCTGTACTGTTCACCATACACAATATTTATTTATTACATTTTCATTCTAATAAATAAATCACAAGTATCCTATCCAAAACGTCCCGTACCTTTAACTCAACTCATTACACCTTTTTCAGACCTCTAACCACCCAAGAAGAAGAAAAAGAAGAAGAAGAATAACAACACCACCAATAGTTTGTAACGCTTAATCCCCGAGTAAGCGAAAATTTATTCTTAATGGTAAAATTATAATTGACATAAAAACGATGGTCACCACTTATCATACAGTACTTCCTATAATAATTACCCAAAACAGACTGAAAGTTGTCAAAGCAGTATTAGGGTTAACTCATTCAAAAGGTAAACAAAGACAACGGAATTATTATTATTTTTTTAATGTAAACTGGAATCTTTAAAAGAGCCGCACGATGCATGGTCTGGCATGTTAGTCAATTATATCTCTAGAATGACTAATAAAAGATGTAACTGCTGTATGATTATCTAATGCAACAGTTAACTTTTATTACCAAACATTTATTTTCGTGCCATGTTCTCCATCCGCCGCTGTCATTCTTTCTGACGTGTAAGTTGGTCAGGTCAATAATTCATTTCGATTTTATTTATATATTTTCAATGGTTATTAATCATCCCTGGCAAACTTACAATATTTTCTACCCTCCCTTTTTCGGTCTCAAGTGTTGGAGAATAATTCTCTCTCCCTTTTCTTTCATGAAAACTTGTGGCTGCATCAGCAGAGTTTAATTCATTATAGAGTTCCTCTAATTCTCTTATGGTTACTTTCGCTGCTGATGCAGCCGTAAGTTTTAATACAATCAGTAAATAGAACAAAATCTGAATGAATGAAATGGCCAATAGTATAGAGATAACATATGAGGAATGGTACCCGGTGTAAAATACCAAGTATACAATATATTATGCAGGATTTGAAAGGAAAAAAATATTTAACGCGAGCACGAAATTATGAAAACTACCCAATATTGGTCAGATGAGATATAATAGTGTATCTGCATATCCTCTCAAGGTGAAGGTCAAGTAGTTCTATCTCATGGTTGTGTCCATTTATTAGGCCCGTATGGAAGTCGAGTCCAACAATCTCTCTCTCTCTCTCTCTCTCTCTCTCTCTCTCTCTCTCATTTGCCTTGCAGTGAAAACAGCCGCTTCCTCTGCTCAAAATTAAAACGAAAAAGAAAAGAAGATATAGATTCCGCTCCTTGGACGAGAAAGAAATGAGTCGCGAACGTTTCTTGAAAATTCCAGTGTCTGTAGGTTGATTTACGAATTAAATCGGGTAGCTTGTTGTTGGATGACTGACGTAGGTTAAATCCGGAAATTGAAAAAAAAATATGCATATAAATAAATAAATAAATTATGGAAGTGAGTGATGAGAGGTGCGTCAAAATGTATACCATAACATCATATTAAAAATGTAAGGCAATACCCAATTCTCTCTCTCTCTCTCTCTCTCTCTCTCTCTCTCTCTCTCTCTCTCTCTCTCTCTCTACTTTGTTTTCGATATTCAGCTCCTAATTACAAATCTCTCTCTTTGTCTATACAGTAACTTATTTATTCACCATCGACTCATGTGTTCACATGACGAACACATACAGAAAAGGTTTGATTACAAGAGATACGAAAGCACTCACACACATCTCCCCCCCCCCCCACACCTCCTACCCCATCTTCCCGTAACCCCCACCCACCCTTCATTATCACAGAATATAAGAACACGATCCTCTCCGTGGCGGCGATTGCCTGTGCAAATATAGAATGATAGGAGGCTCTGACGCGGCAATAAATAAAAATAATTTCCGTGGCCCCTCGAGGTCAAACTCTCTCCCTCCGTCTGGGCTTCCTTAAAGGGAGCCACGATTGAATCCGTTTGAGAAACTCTCATAAAAGGCCATGTGAATCGTACGTGTTTATTATCATTATTATTAGCATTATTATCATCTTAGAATTTAAGGATCCTGTATTTAAATTCTTCATGCAATAAACAAGTTTTGAATGAAAGTGCGTCGAATGCCCCAAAATGAAGCCCATCGTTTCAAGTGTGTGTGTGTGTGTATATATATATATATATATATATATATATATATATATATATATATATATATATATACATACATATACATACATATATGCTATATATATATATATATATATATATATATATACATACTATATATATATATATATATATATATATATATATATATATATATATATATATATATATATATATATAAATAACTTGAAACGATGGGCTTCATTTTGGGGCATTCGACGCACTTTCATTCAAAACTTGTTTATTGCATGAAGAATTTGAATACAGGCTCCTTAAATTCTGAGATAAGTTTCTATTATTTTGATCATTGTTTATATATATATATATATATATTATATATATATAATATATATATATATATATATATATATATATATATAATATATATATATATATATATATATATATATATATATATATATATATAAACAATTTGATCAAAATAATAGAAATTTTCAATGAGATAAAAACAATATTGAAAAGTACAGTACATTAATCATTAATATATAAAATAAAACTCTTCGATCGAGTTGTCGGAGACTGCATACAGCTTTGTCATTAAAAACAGAGAACAAAACTTCTTGACAAAAACAAAAACCTCAGTGTTTAAAATAAATGAAAATCAATAAATAATTTAAATAACAACTGTTTTATTCCTCCAATACAATATCACTTTCATCAGACGAAAGAGGAGTGAAATTTGCAAGTTGTTTACCAACACAGTGAAAAGAAGCGAATGAGATTAATTCGGGGGAATGAATCTTTAGTCTGATTAAATTATGGGGAGGAATTTTGGCGTGAATGATGGATTCGTCACGTATAAAGGCAGCGCATATATCATGTTCCATAAATGGAGGGGATGCACCTAAACGCTGAATAATTTATGAATAATACGTCCGTCACATAAGGAAGCTAACATTGAGGGCTTCCACACTGTCGACTTACTGATGGTAGGCGGAAAAAAAGAAAAAAAAACACGCACTGGCTACGATAGTAACTGAAATATTACTCACGGATAGAATTAAATTTTCAACGCAACAGAAGTCATGTTGAAACTTTAAATGAAATAAATACACCTATAGAATACCTTAAAAAGTTACGTCAAATACTAGTTTTTTCGAAAGGCATTTCACTTCCCAAAAACTTGCTATTTAGGGGCAAGAAAGGGCATAAGATTCCAGAAACCCACTTGAATCATTCTTAAATTCATGAAGTTTTTTTTTTTTTTTATATATCATTATAGATAATATATATATTATATTTATATATATATATATATATATATATATATATAAATAAGAATGGAAAATGTACACGGCGCAATGAAATAGGCGAGTTCAGACGGTCAATGAAATCAACGTACAGTTAATACCCTGAGGAAATAAAATGAGTGACAATAAAACAGAGAGAATATAATTCCAAATTCAAAAAATACACTACATCTTGGAAGTAACACATGGTAAAAGAAGGGAAGGCTGAGAAGTCATCTTCGTAAAAAGAAAGTGCTTCTTTG
>NC_061101.1:51966563-52089063 GCF_015104395.2 Macrobrachium nipponense
ATTTTGTAAGCCTTTTGTGTCTAATTTATATCATTATTCAAAAATTCAATCAATATTCTTCTTACCTGTTATTATTTATTATATACTTTATTGAAACTGCCGAATGGCTATTTTCTTTCTAAGCTGTTACTGACCCATGGCTTCACTAGATGAGAGAGTAGCCTGTGTTCTTTGGTTAGCTCAGCTAAAAATCTGTTACTTCTGTCCAAAATAAATTAAAAATTTACAACAATAAAGAAGCACCACATGGGAATTCCATATCAAAGTATATAAGAGAATTCTAGAGAAACAGGATCTGTCCGTGATCGGTTTCAATGGAGAAAGTGCAAGTAAGTAAGTCTGAGAAAATGAGTAAGACAAGCAATTTGAAGCCGAGTCTTTCAAAATCATCTGTGCACAAGATTCTACAAGTAAAACTTCACATGAAGTCGTATAAAATTCACGTGTACAAATGCTGTTTGAAGACGATTATCATCCACGAATAACTATAAGCCATTAGTCGAATGATAAAATTGACACAAATGCTTCTTTTTTAGAGCATTTTGATGATTTCTGATGACGAAATATTCCATACCATACTGGTGGCAAGGTCAATAGGCATAACTGCCATATTTGGAAAAGTGAAAAAACTACAGGAATCTGTCGAATGTATGAGGGATTTTCTTAAAGTCAACGTCTCGTGTGCATTAAAACAAATTGAAACACGGCCATCCTTCCTTCTAAGAAAAACATATTATGCTGCAAAATTACTTTATTCCTCAACATAACCAATAAAATTTTTAGATGTTATAGTCTTCCAATGAGATGGCGACCTTGTCATTTTCCTCTCAGAATTAGCCTGCCAGACCCTGACACTTCACAGAAAGATCCTGTTTTTTTATATCCTTTTCAACCACTTTGATATGGAATTCCTGTGTGGTGCTTATTTCTAATGGTCAGTTTTAAGTCTAGTTTTGGACAGAAGTAACAGATTTTAGCCCAGCTAACCAAAGAACACAGGTTACTCACCCATCTAGTAAAGCCATGGATCAGTAACAACCCTGAAAAGAAACAAAGCCATGGATCAGTAACAACCCTGAAAAGAAAGCAAAGCCATGGATCAGTAACAACCCTGAAAAGAAAGCAAGCCATTCCGAAGTTTCAATAAAATATAAATAATATGTAAGAACAGTGATTAATTCTTGGAATGAAAACACAAAAGTAGACCCACAGGGCTTACAAAATGTTCTTAACTGATTAAGTCTATCATGCATAGCTCCAAAGCTCCAAATACTTGAAATTGCAAACAGTTATGGACCCCCTGTATATACTATATACTATATACATATATATATATATATATATATATATATATATATATATATATATATATATATATATATATATATATATACATATGGTTCATATTATAAGTCCTAAAAGTAAAGTAACCCATCACTTAATAATAGATTATAATCCAAATACATACATACGCCCCTGGTCATCCCACTCTCTCTCTCTCTCTCTCTCGTCATTCTTTCCAGCTGCTCTTCCGGTTTCAGGTTTTCAGGTTCAGGTTTCCAGGTCCAGTTTCAGGTTCAGGTTCAGGTCAGTTCGGGGGTGTTGCCTTTGCAACGGCCCCTCCTCCTCCTCCTCCTCCTCAGCTGCTAATAGTAGAATGCCAAACCCCCCGTGAGTCCGACTTGATTGCTTGATTCTTGCTTGCATGCGAGTTAACCTTCTGTTATTTCGCTCACGCGGCGCGAGAGATCAGTCGTCATTGACCTCCTAAGAGTTGCATCGCTTGGAACGAGATGTTTCCATCAGCTGAAGACATCACCGGGAAGGTCAATGGTGGATCATCAGAGAGTTTATCCCCGCCACTCCCACAGGGCGATTGGAAGATGCGTTAATCAACAGCGGGCTTTTCGATAAGAGAAAATAATATCGTCTAGCATATACACGAAAGCACTCTTTCGTATACTGCATACGAATCGCTCGCATACGTGTTAATTCGCGTATACCCTCACTCATGTGTAAGTATGTAAAAGTAAATGTATATAATAATTAACTTTTTCTTAACTATATATATATATATATATATGTTTATTAATTATTGAAACACACATATAAATTATATATATATATATATATATATATATATATATATATATATATATATATATATATATATAATGTTAATACGATGTATATACGTATACTTTTATATATATATAATAAGATATATATATATATATATATATATATATATATATAATATATATATATAATGTTAATACCGATGTATATACGTAACTATATATATATATATATATATATATATATATATATATTATATATATATATATATATATATATATATATATATATATAATGTTTACGTGTTATAAGATATTGTCTGTTTACAAATGTGAACAAACATAATAAGTGGTCCCGCAAAATATTTCGTAAAACACAATTACAATCAACTTTCCACTGAAAAGCGACTACGCAAAAGATACAAATATAGACAAATCTATATATATATATATATATATATATATATATATATATATATATATATATATATATATATATATATATAATCAAATTCATTTACGTATCAGTCGGCTCGACTTATTCATCCTGGGAGGTGTTGCCTCGAAAGACGACAAAAGTCTCCAGCTTTAATCAGACCGAGATCGTTAGGAAAGTCATCCAACCCGACCGCAAATGTACAAATAAATTAATATATATTACATAAATAAAAGTGATCTTTCCCCAACCCCGTTACCGCTGCGCTCGTCGTCTGTCGCGAGCGGAGGCGGTCGCTGTACCGGGGTTTATCTACAGCACTTCCAGCTGACCCCGAGATGATCCCTCCATGTCCAAAATGTTCTCCCCCGACAATTAACAGCGCCTGACCATCTGCCGGATGAATTTTGTACCCGCAATCCAAGGCAACCGATTTTTTTTTCTTTTTTTTTGGGGGGCGGACAGGGATTCAGGCCGTGGCAACGCTTATCTTGACCGTTTGTAATGACCCTTGACCGCTGTAAAAGTTTCGTTTTTCTTTGTATTTTTTTTTCCTTTTCCTAATCTCTGTTTTATTTGTTTACCCGTTTTATTATATGGTCCTGCTCATGGCTAATCAAGATTCCCCATCCGTTAGTGCTTCTTACTACACCTAGAATATCAAGATAAGAGAAACTATAGGGTATATAATACACGCTTCCTCACGGCTGGGGAATTTGGCGGGTAAACCTAGTATGTGTAAAGTTTATACAATTCTAAATCTAATATATATACTTTTATATATATATATATATATATAATATATATATATACCAAAAACAGGGCCAGGCGACGGGGCCAGCAAGGACACATCAGTGCGAGGGTGGACCAGGGAAACCAATTAATTCCAACATATTGCTTTATTTCCGACGTTTCGTAATAATTACTTTATTACATCTTCAGGGATCTGTTGAATAATGAATAAATTACTAAAAACGTTACTGTAAAAACTTAAAATTTCATAAGAAAATTAAAATTCAATACATTTAAATTTCATAAGAAAATTAAAATTCAACACTTTACATCTAAAAAAAAAAACAGATAAAAAACACACACACATACAAAAGAACCAAAGGCCGCTGACCAACCTTATGTGGAGAGAACAAAAGACAGAATGCTTACAAAGACAGTTAACTTAGGTAGAGTTGAGTAGAGGAGGTTTGAGTATTTAACTGTGGGACTAGTTGTTTAATAAACAATGAACTCAAGTATAGGCAATTCGTGAGGATTAGCTGTTTGGCCTATATACTAAAATGACTTCTTTCGATGTAAATTTTACAGATTTTGGAATGAGCTCTGATATTAGAATGTTCTGGGTTGGAGAGCCTACAACCAGTACGAAAGCTAATTCCCCGATGGGAGTCGATTCTGACCCTCAGTAACCTCCTCGTGGATCCGACATATGTCCCTGAGTTACACTTAGGGCAGTATACTTTTACACCACGTTTGAGGACAAAAAAGGGCTTAATCGATCCTTATGGTTAAAAAAAGAACCAATTGTTAACGGATTTTTGGGAATTAATTTTAAATTGATCGCTCCATAGTGATTATTGATAATTTGTAAAAAACGTTTTCTAAAAGAATCATCGTGTAAAAAGGGAAATTTGGCGTAAACGTTTAACTTGGGCACTGTTGGAGGTTTCATGACACCAGTGAATTGTTTGTCAAGAAATATGCGGAGTTGTTTAAAAAATAAGCTACGAGGGAAGCAGTTATTCATAAAATATTCAGAGAGAAAATTAATTTCCTGGTGAAAGGAATGCCAGTTCGATGTAATGAAAAAAGCCCTGTGGAGGAGAGTAAAAACAGAATTAAGTTTAAAATTG
Source organism: Macrobrachium nipponense (assembly GCF_015104395.2). NCBI lineage: Eukaryota > Metazoa > Arthropoda > Malacostraca > Decapoda > Palaemonidae > Macrobrachium > Macrobrachium nipponense. Next base: position 51,970,943 of record NC_061101.1, read on the forward strand.
TAAAAACAAGAACTGTAGTAGTTGCATCCTAAGCCAGTAAACGTCTTTTTCCTGAAGACAGAAGTATTAAAAGAATCATCATTTCTGGTAACAAGAACGTCTAAAAAAGGTAATTGGTTGTTCACTTCTTTTTATTTTTTCAGTAAACCTAATGTTTATTATGTATAGAATTGGCAAATGCTAAGAACGAGTCGATATCAAAATCATTTTTAAATAGGGCAAAGGTATCGTCAATATACCTAACATAAAAAAAGCGGGTGAAACCTAAGGGGACATTCATCTAGCATGCGCTCTTCCAGCGAGCACATGAAGATATTGGCAAACGTTGGACCCAAAGGGGAGCCCATGGCTACACCATCAGTTTGTCTAAAAAGCTTATCATAAAAAATAAAGGCAGTGTCCCGCACTGCCAGCTCTAAGAAAGTCTTAAAAAGCGTTCGATTAAAATTGTTAAAAACAGTATCTGGTTCAGGAAAAAGTTTATTTATGATAATATCTATGGTTTCCTCCACAGGGACATTAGTAAAAAGCGATTCTACATCTAAACTAGCCATTTTAAGATCGGTGTCCTGTTGTAAGATTTTTCCTTAAAAGAATACGAATTGCTAAGAGTAAAATTATTTTTAGTCAGAGGTTCTAGAATAGGTACCAGATATTTAGCTAGTTTATAATTGGGTGTATTGTAGGATGCTAAAATAGGTCTCATGGGTACATTAGGTTTTATGTATTTTAGGGAGACAGTATAAGACTCCAAACGAAGATCCTGTGACAAACAAATCCTGGTATGTATTATCATCAATGACTTTCTCTTTTTTTAAAGTACGTAAAAATCTATTAATTTTGTCCTCAATAACAATGATATTATAAAAATCAGGTGATCCAATTTCACTAAACTTGCTTTGGTCTCTTAGGATAGTTAACATTTTTTCTCTATAGTCAGTTTATCTAACAAAAACAATTCCTTTTCCTTTGTCGGGTCTGGTAATAACAATATCTTTTCTACTTGCCAACTGCTTAAGAGTGTTATGATCTTCTTTTTTAAAAAACGGAGTCCAGCGCGTTTTCAGTTTCCTAAATGCACCCTGGGACAGTTCGAAGAGTTGTTTCTGAAGGTCGCTTTTATTTACGTTAAACGGTAAAGTGATTAACCTGTGGAAAATAGACTCTATGGGGAGGAAAAACTTTATATAATTAGGTCTAAAATTTGGTAGGCAGAACTCAATCCCAGAGATAATAAGAACTCTTCACGTTTCGATAACACATGTTTTGAGAAATTGAATACAGTCACCCTTTCTTTAGCAAATTTTGGAATAACAATGCCCAAACCTTTCAATTTCCTGAAATGCCTTTCCTGTACGAGCAAAATAAAATCGTTCAGAGTTTTGTTAAAAAGTTTCCTAAAAATGAAACTGTCTATAAAAGAAAGAGAATTGAACACTTCCCTTTCATCCTTGAGACAAGGTCATAATGTTTATCAATTGATTTTTAGAGAATTAGAGAAGTTAAGAGGGCATTGTGGCTATTACAATTACATCCCAAAGATATTTCGCTTCCATTTCATAGCCACGATCTCGGGATGAGGGTGTCAGCTTCACACCCTGCACCAAAAACTGGCCAGACGTTGTCCGGCACTCATTGCCCTTCCACCTATCCAAGTTCATTTCAGACCTAACCATTTTAATCCCTTGTGAATGTGAGGGCGACGGCTGATCGTCGAGGTTTTCATTTCATCCTCTTTAAATTTACACAACATGCACATAACCCCAGCACTTCGAAAAACTTTCTCACAATCAACTTTCTGCTCCTTTATCTCTTGCATAAGTCAGCTTCCTTAACCAAACAGCTCGATTTTTCTTTCCTTGTTATTTTTTTTCATGTTAATACTAGATAAAAGCTCCTTGGTTCAGGTGTAGTGAGGGACAATCCCCCCCCCCAACTCCACTCGTCGCTCTGAGTGATGGACTAACCAGCCAGTAGCAATCATCTGATGATACCTTCTGTATTTCTTTCAAGGCTACCTTTATTGAATATATTCTTCATTTTCCAGTGTTCTCCCCTCAAAAACATAACTAATCCCTTCTGTTTTCTCTCACTATATCATTATCATAATACGTTCTATAGCAGGAAAGTGTATCTGCACAAGTATAAAAATACTTGCTGCATGCCCCTTGTATACTGACCCTCAAAGTTTTGTCATATTGGGGTTAGAAGTAAACAATATGTCTCGTTATCCTTGCCGCAATAAAACTGTTATGTGTTCTAAGACGCATGTACTCCTCTGAGAAGCATCAACTTCTCATTCCCAAAAGGAATGAGGTGAAGTATGCGATTTATTGCCTTGCAAGCTCGCCTGAACATATAATATATATATATATATATATATATATATATATATATATATATATATATATATATATATATATATATATATGAGACAAATTCCAGTGGTGGAAATACCACCACCAACAAACCTCATATCAAAGTCCCTCTGTTTACTTTTACCAAAGAAAAAGCAGTCAAGGTTCTGAATCTATTTAACAGAATAAGGAAGCCAATGTACCCAGAGAAAACTAGGCGTGATCTGACCACCAGCTTATTCGGGATGCCTGCAAAATTTTTCCCTCGTGCATAAGTTGTAAGCATTATATTTCTAACTTTTTACGTAAATAAAACGTGCTAAAGTCTATACAGTCGAATAGAGCAGAGCCTTGTTTCACCAACGAAAATTAAAATAAATACGCTATATTTTATAAGAAATAACTTTTCTGTACTGTTTAACATATACATTGTTTTATTACATTTTCATTTTAATCAATAAATCCTAAATATCCTCTCCTAAAAGTCCTGTATCTTTAACTCAACCCAAAACACCCTTTCAGACCATTTTTGGCTCTGCCATAGACCTCTCCTAACCCCCAACAAGAACAAGAACATCAACAACAACAACAACAACAAGGCAGTTTGTATGCTTACTCCCCGAATAAGCGAAAATATGAACCAAGCTCATAGTCTTCTACCTTAAACATTCTTGCCATTACGGGTATATATTTATGGTCCACGCCAAAAACCCCAATTTCTCCCCTTGCAAGATTCCACAAGACAGAATGACCATTTGAGTAAGAGAACTTTCATAATGCATAAATAGTTGAACGAGTATATTAGCATTAATACAATCACTTTAACTGCGGTATCGCCAATAGCCATTGCCAGTCTTTCAGCAACGTTTGAAAAAAAAAAAAAAAAAAACGATTGCTTTCAAATACATGACCCACTGTTATCCAGTACTCAGCGTCACTAAACAGTGTAATCAATAGACAATGAACCGTGGAGCAGATATGAGGTACGAGATCGGCAGTCTTTTAAAATCCTGATCTGAAGAGTCCAGCATCGTACATCCACTGCCCGCACAGATTACTAATTCCCCCCCACATCCTTAAGACTGAAAGCTACTTTATGTTGCATTTGGCTAGATAAAAAACTGCCGCGATTTGTGGATCATTTGCATAAAGCATTACAAACCTGATATGTGTATTAATAGGTTTCATAATTATACATACAGATATTTACATATGGGAGAAAACACAGCAGCATATAGTTTGTGTGTGCGCGTGTGTGTATATTTATATTATAATTTACATTATATATATCAACACAACACACACACACAACCAAACACAAACACACACACACAAACACACACACATATATATATATACTATATAATATATATATATATATATGCACACGAGAGAGAGAGAGGGAGAGAGAGAGAGAGAGAGAGAGAGACTTCAAACTAAAACAAAAATACTGTAGACTGCAAAAAGATTAAAACACATGTGGGTCGAGGCGTGGTTGCGTTAAATATCCAAACGGCATAGCTAAGGCGTACAAGTATAAGTAGATCGTGAAAAACACTCTCAAAGAACGAGCTACTCAGTCTGCAAATCGGTTAATTATTCCTGGTGTAATATTCCAGGTGTATGTATAACCATTTAAAGCGGTATATATTTGTTGTATGTATACATATACACACGTACATACATATATCCGAGTATATATATTATATGTATGTGCGTGTGTGTGTGTGCAGTATATAAGAGATTTAGCAAAAAACAAAAGTAGAAAGGAATGCATTCCTTACTACGCACATGGGCTCACCAAACAGGAAAGAAAGATGTGACATCGTGTACTACTCAAGCTAAGGAACGCGGATAATTAAAATGGACCCGATCACGTGGAAACTTGACAGAAATTCGACAGAAGCTAACTAGGAATATATTAAAAACAGATGCCACTGACCTCAACAATGTGAAACGATGGGAGGTTCGCCCGGATCAGGGTCCAGTGATTAACTAATATTTCAGAACCAACTGCAAGTATGCAAACTTACACTGGTCATAGAACTGTAGAAAACATGCAGGTCCTTCAAACGGCTTCAAACATAAACAGAAACACGATTACTTCTAGTAAACAGCCGATTTCTCTAATCAGTGAAGATTTCAACGCACAGCGAAGTAACGATCACTGCCACATTCGTTCTCTAGCAGCAGAATCACGTTTCAAGTCTTAACACAATCAAAACATGAAGCTATTTCTGAACCCCGCAGCACAGTCTCATGCAAGAAGGAGGCGCATCTCATTCGACGGATTATAAGCGATGCTATCTCCGCTGGGGTGGCTTTTAATGACACTGCCTTGTTTACTGCTCAACTTCTGCCGCTAAATTTACATCTGCTTCCAATGGCTTTGGGAGACAAGCAGGCTCTCTCCGGAATGCAGTTAAATCAGCTTTAATTGCCAGTGTACAAGCACAGAAACAAAATAGGAAGGGTCTTCAAGTTACACACTTGAAAGATGAATGATTCTTCATTTCCGAAGACTATTCTTTAATCGTTTGATTTAAAGTATAAAAATAACAACATAAAAAGATTAAATAGCTGTTGCGTTAACGAGGCCATTTCTTGAAATAAATCTCTATAATAGGTACGAAGCGATAATCCACCGGAGATACTGATAAGGATAACAATATATCCGTCGCTGAAAAGATGCATGTCTTGTCTTGGAGCCAAAACCTTATCTCGATAGAGGCTAAAGAACCATTGACAATCTTGACCTCTGAACCCGGAGAGAGAGAGAGAGAGAGAGAGAGAGAGAGAGAGAGAGAGAGAGAGAGAGAGAGAGAGACAACTAACATAACATCAAAACATGGTGGCCGCCTGAACACCTCAACGATGTAAATAAAAAAACTTTACCACTGTTACAGACTGGCAGAGTCGGAAAAAAAAAAAAAAAAAAAGATAAAACTATTTAGCTATTTTATTTTGGCAAATTGGTAATCACTACATATAGCAATTTAAAACTTGAAGTAAATTTCTCTTTAAAAGGCAGTAAAGTATTGGCTTTGGCAAAAATAATACCAATTACCTCTGCCACCAATGCAATGAAGCCAGGTAAGCAAACCACGGATTTTACAAAATAAAATAACAGATTTAGAATAAATTTAGCATCGAGACGCCATAATGGATAGCGACTTTACATAACAGCAACTCTCCTGTGGTAATTATAAATTCAATTTTCTACTGTCATCCTTTTAAAATAAGCAAATATAGCTTGCTCTTTATACATGTGACGATTACAGGTAATATTACTGAAAACACTAATAATGGACCTCCGCTTTTTATAGAATACAAGGTGCTGGATCAAGTTAGAATTGGGCCCCGCAAGAGGGCCGTTAAAGCACTTCATCTTGGCTCATCCAGTCCAGAAACTTGCCAAATTTATTTTTGAACCTGTGTAAGGGCTGATTCTACGGTAATAGCCTAGATGCAGTAAGTAGAACAATTCCATTGGCTAGAGGCCTCGGGCGAGATTTGATGGTTACGAGCAATATAGGCTGGGTTAAGATATAATGTAGGTTGCGGTGGAGAGCATGTGACACCAGTTCTATAGTTGTTGTGGAATTGAAGGGCAAAATGCTAGTAGATTTGGAATTTTCAAAAGGACACGATTTTATAGCATTCATGTCTACAATTCATATCGCAGTTGCAACGCCTTCAGCTTTAGCACAGTAGGGACGGTTATACACGTTCTCAAACTTTTTTGTAAAATTATACAGTACACTCGTGCGTACCAATTAGACCACAGTTTAGTGTGGGGACCATTGGGGAAACATCATTCTATTATTGATCTGATTAAAGTCACAGTAGGATAGCACGAGCAGGGCGTTGATATCTGAGTTTGATAACGCTCACAGTATCAATGCCGACTATTTAAGACTGATTTATGCATATAATTCTGTCGATATGAATAGGCATAAGTTGTCAGAGGTGATGACTCTTACATCTTTAACTCTGTACTTCATCATAATGGCAATCCCATCCCGGTTAAGACATTTCTTGATTTCTTGCAAATGTGTACGTATGTGCACAAATCTGTTCCTGTTAAAGGTTGTTTGGTTCGTTTGCGCCCAGGGAAAGACTGAGCTATGTAGCCCATTTTCAACCTTCACAGGTTTTGATCCAGGCTAATTGGGCAGAGACGAAAAACGTCAGCAAAAACATATATATATATATATATATATATATATATATATATATATATATATATATATATATATATATATATATATATGTATAGATAGATAGATAGATAGATAGATAGAGATATAATTGACCTCTGATGATTGTTATTAATGTCCACAATAACATGTCTATTTGATCTTGTTATTTAAAACACAAAGCAGGAGGAGGACCGTGCAGGTCATCGAAAGCTTTCTGCTTTGTATTCTAAATAACCAGATCAAATAGACATATTATTGTGGATTTACTTTTCCATTGTATTGACTCATGTGATTATGAGTTTCCTTTGAATGTCGTTAATCATAAAGGGAACACCGGATATGACTGAGGCTGGTTAGGATAATGCTCTATTCGCCGATAAAAGGAGCATTCGATTTCAGAAGATAATACATAGCCATGCTCCAACAGAACCACCTATCTATCTATCTTTGCTGAAGTTGGGATGAATAGTATCAATTTCACCACCAACTCCAAGATGCTAATTATGGACTCTACATATGTTTGACTGATTAACTGTGACATACAGCAGATGTCCTCCTGTATAAAGCAATGTTGGTTGGTAAGGAGGAGACATATGTCAGATGTTTTAAAACAGATTTCCTTGTAATTTTCTCAAAGATTTTTATATATTTGGATGTTAGTGATTTTGAGTAAACCAATCCCCTGTTTGGGTTTAGTGCTGGACAGGGTATTGCATTCACTTAAAGATGTCTTGAATACCATTATTTGTTAATAATTCCCCCTAGAGGGTAAATGCTTTCGCCAGCATTCGGTGGAGCTATGGGATAACTGCTTTTCTTTTGTACCCTTACACTTAATAATAAAACAACAAATAATTCAATAATTTTATTTTTTGCATTTGCGTACATGGCTATGCACAAAGTCACTCCTATATCAAATACACAATGCAATCCAACAACACACCACAAACACTTGCCAAACTCCTGAAGTTTGCAATCTGACAAGCAGCTTGTCATACTGGCTCAGAGCCCACAATTGTTTAACTCGATAAGCAGCCTATCAAGCACTGAAAATAACATGAACAGCATAGCATGTAACAGACAGTAATAATGAAAAACTTTACCGTGCAAAGTTTGAACGCCAGAATGACCACCAGTCGAACCTCACTTCCCTTCTAAACTTTCAAGCCACGCCCCCTAGTTATTATTCTCGTTTCCACAAAATTTTTTTTTATTCTAATTCATCTAGTTCAAACGAAATAAATTATATTTCTTTTGTACCCTTACACTTAATAATAAAACAAAATATTCAATACTTTTATTTTTTGCATTTGCGTTCATGGCTATGCAGAGTGAAAGAAAGGACTATGAAAAATTATGAAGTTTATAAACCTAATTTCAGCGAAACCAATAATCTAGACTCGAGCATAATATCTTTGATATAACCATCCTTCGCAGACTTTGATCTCCATCTCCCATGTCTCTTGAATAATCTATCTGAAACCCCGGAATTTGAACAAACTGTGGCACCACCCGCTTTTAAACTGTGTAAACCAAATTTGGATATATCTGATGCAAATGATTGAAAAGCTTCAATGAACAATTCTCGAATACGTCAATGGTCTATTTCCCTTTCTTAGCTGATAACCCGAATTTGTTTTGCTCATGTTTCTGAAAAATTTCGAACTTTCATTGGAAAATCCACACCAATCAAAATACATTTCCAAATTTTTTTACAGGACATAAAGCACTTTGCGTTCTAGCAACAACTACGTACTGACCATCTCTATAAATATCTGTCTTGCTTTTCTCAATGAAAATAGACGTATGAGTTTGTTCAAAACAAACATCTGAACATCTGATGTTCATTAACTCGCTACTACGTAAAAAACCTGCATAAGCAATCAAACATGCACAAATGGTTCTTTGGTTATAAATGTTTCCACTTTCATAAAGCTTTGAAAACATTTGTCTCAACATATCTACATTTACAGGCTATTTTTTCGTTACAGGGACTGATAAAAGTCTTTTTCCTGCCTCAAAAATATGTTTAACCAGCTCTGAATCTGTTGGCGATGAAATTCCAGTTAAAGAATGCGCCCAACGAATTCCATAAAATGCAGAAGATAACGCACTCACAGAACTTCCTTTCTGAATTAAACTTGCCAGATAAACACAAAACACCAAGGGTTTCGCAGTTGATTTTTTTATCAATAACATTTTTCTCCAACGGTAATACCCTTTAGTTGTCGAACTTGCTCGACATTCTGTTAATAGTTCTGGAATTCTGTCTACCATTTCTTTTACAGATCCTGGAAGAATGGCTACCTCATTTCCACATGCCTGCAAAAACACATGTAAAAATAAAACACTATTAATATCGAAAATCACCTTTCAAACATAACATAGCAAGATTTAAATCAACATTACCAAACATTGACTCATAGCTTTTACCACAAATATAAAAGTCTCTGTGTTGGTAAATAAACATTATCTTTGACGAAACAGTCAAAACTAGTTCCATCTGGACATAACATAGGCCAAAAACTAGCAGATTTCCACATAGGAACTACTAAAGCGCCAAAACTTTTATCTTCTTTCATTTTGGCTAAAACGCTACAAACTAGATAAATGGCAGCAGGAGAAAACCAGCCATTTACATTTTCCCAACACTCCGTAAAAGCGTCAATTCCTGAACATTTCACATTCCAATACCTTCAATAAAACTGATCTAATTTGTGATTACTATCACTTGCAAACCAGTCAATTCATCATCAATACCGATATCATCCAAATACATTATAACACACTTGCCCTCTCCCCTCCACTTCTTAATTAATAGCCTAGTAACCTTTGTAAAAACATATGGAGCCGATTTAAAGCCAAATGGAAGAACCAAAAATTTTAAAAATTTTTGTTCATCATTAATATCCATGAAAATCCCAAGGAATCTGTATGGGGATAAAACATTTCAATATAGTGATAAGCAGAATGCAAATCAATTGAACATAAACGAACTACTTTTAAGATAAACTAGTGCCATTCTTATGTCCTCATACTTCACACTTTGTTTTAGAACATGCAAGTTAACACATCTCTAATCTAAAATGAGCCTCTTTTTGTTATTTGCCTGCACAGAGACTGGAAGCGGATTGACAATGTAAGGGGCTTGAGTACATTGTTCGATATGACCTTCATTTAACAATTCTGTTATTGCACCATCAACGAAAGCTCTATGTAATAATGAAGACTGCTTATTTTTGTGATAATTCCTACTAGGTATAATGTAAAAAGTAATTTTGTACTTATTTTTTATAATATCTAAAACATTATCATAAGCAACAATTTTTTCCGAAAATTTTTCATTAGATCTCAGTCTACCTTTAATGTTTTGAGACCTAAAACTTTCACCTTCAAATTCGTAAGTGTCAATTATATGATACTCATCTTTAACAAGTTTAGAAGCATCAGACTGCACTCTGCTTTTTCTCTGACTGTCCTCCGATTCCAGGCATGGATCTTAACCTAATGGAGAGCGGGCATTCGCGTTGGAAGTGGGTAAAATCCCCGCAGACGAAGCACCCACCGAATCGAAAGGGAGAACTTCCGGACTGTTGTTTAAGTTGCGCCGCAACTCGAGGGACGTAAGGAATAACGGGAGCTTGTGCTACATAGCCCGAAAATGGACCTGGTTCAGTGGCGGCTGGTTTGGGTTTCGTATCCTAACATGTCCCCGAACGACTATCAGTCTTACGCTTCTTCAGAGCACGGTTCTCAGCTTTGTAAATCTTGCTTTCATCTTCTGAATCGCTGGCGACCGGATTTGACACATACTGGTTAACTGTCTCCCACCCTCCAGAGGAAGAATCGGCGATTCGTAAGTGCTTGTTACGCTCCTTAATTTTTTGACCAGCTTCTTTGAGAACTTCCTTTGCTTAATCTAATTTCTCGTTGTTAATGGCCCAGATTATTGAATCCAGAGACTCCTGAATATCGGAGTTAAAATTATATTGTATTTTGTGTCCTTTTGACTTCCATGTAATTTCGTTCTGTCCTTTGTATTTTTTAAACTCAGCGGTCGCAGATGCACTATAATAGCGCCTTGAATTTCATCCCTTAAACTTGACACTTTTGAATTAACAAGGAACTAAATTTCTTCTTTTTGAGATTTTAACTCTGCCAGTAAGTCAGAAATCGTGGGTTCCTTCATGCTAACTTGGAGCGACTTTACCGTGCAAAGTTTGAACGCCAGAATGACCACCAGTCGAACCTCACTTCCCTTCTAAACTTTCAAGCCACGACCCCTAGTTATTATTCTCGTTTCCACAAAAGAAAATAATTTTTATTCTAATTCACCCAGATCAAACGAAATAAATTATATTATGCAGCCATTGGATGAATCAGCAAAGAGGAAAGGGGATATGCTTCGGCAATCCCTTGTATTCCACATACTTTTATGGTGACTTAAAAATAAGTTTTCCCGCAGCTTGGAGAGCATAAGGAGAACAGAAATTGGCCTGTAGTTACTGCATTTTGCAGATAAGCTACTGTATGGAACAGGCACTGTATTAGAAAGCTTGTGCTGATCAGCATAGGTACTAAATCTACATAAAAATCTATTGAGTCCATTTGTCTTGGGAGACGACACACTAGATATCATTTTGAAAAACAAAGGGAAGAAACCATTAGGCTTTTACCTACCCAGGTATCAAGATTATCAGTTCTCTTAACATCCACAGAGTGAAATGCAAATTTTTGTAAGAAAAGGTTCAGGACGAGAAGCGTCAGGGAGGAGACATCCTGAACTGATTACTTAGCTGCAAAAGCTCGATAGACCAGTTCAGCATTTTTCTTAGGGTCAGTAACCAACCAATATGTTCTAGAGAGGACGGGGTCGCCGATATTACCTAGATGTGCTGCTTAGGCTCTGTATTTTTCAAGCACGTTCTTACGTAGGTATCAATCATCATCCTTCATCATGTTACAAACAGTGTCTTGTCAAAATAGCTCCTCCAAAGTATCCACCTGTGTGAGAACGTATACATACATGGACACTAACACACTGGCATAATAATGGGCTTCTTTCAATAAATTCCTGATAATCATGGTAATAATATAGCTAGCAAAAGAATGCATGAAATAACGGACAGTATTTATAGTGGGTCGGATTTTCAGGATTAAACAAAAAATTTAGGTGACTAATAATTCCTAGTGGAAAGTAATTATGGGATTGGGAGTCTTTTAGATCGAAAAATGAATGGAAGTGAAAGGTTTTCTAGGCCCATTATAAGGTCAAGGTTTTTTTGGTTTTTTTTGGGGTTCACTTTACCCGACACAAGCGGGCTATCTTCGGAGGTTATTCAGACTTGGCACTGTTTTTTCATTTATTTATTTATCTATTATTATCTGTTCATTTTTTATCTATTTATTTATTTATTTATTGTTTGGCGTATTACTTTATATTTTTTGTTTTCGACTGACCGTGCGCTTGTATCGACAAACTTTTCAGGTAATAATCATATATGTATATATATATATATATATATATATATATATATATATATATATATATATATATATATATATATATATATATAAAGGTTTTTTTTGCCACGAAGGAAAAAAATTAAAAACGAGTTGGCCGAGTACTTTCGGTCCTATTCGGACCCTTTACTGAGGGATACTGATTTTACAAAGAACACCATAGTCAAAAGAAGGCTTAATATACAAACTGACACTACCAAATTAGCCATAAGGGCGATTTTCACTCTACAGAGAGGAGGAGGAGTCATAGGCTAGCCACTCCTTGAAGGATACCCGCGGTAAACAAGTGATTCTTCCAGAAAAACAGTACATTTTGAAAACAACACGGGAGCATATACAATTTAATATCATGAATTTTTACACAAATTTTCCCAACAAAAATTATTATTAATGAAAAGACGAAAGATAATATAAATATATATATATATATATATATATATATATATATATATATATATATATATATATATATATATATATATATATATATATATATATATATAGCAAGAGAAAGAGGGAGAGAAAATATCGAACCAGAGAGAGAGAGAGAGAGAGAGATGGGAAACAACATCAAACACATAGATGAGTCGGGATACAAATACCTGGGAATAATGGAAGGATGGGGATATAAAACATCAAAGAGATGAAGGACACGATCAGGAAAAGAATATATGCAGACTCAAGGCGATACTCAAGTCAAAACTCAACGCCGGAAATATGATAAAAGCCATAAACACATGGGCAGTGCCAGTAATCAGATACAGCGCAGAAATAGTCGAATGGACGAAGCAGAACTTCGCAGCACAGACCAGAAAACGAGGAAACATATGACAATACACAAAGCACTACACCCAAGAGCAAATACGGACAGACTATACATAACACGAAAGGAAGGAGGGAGAGGACTATAAGCATAGAGGACTGCTTCAACATCGAGAATAGAGCACTGGGGCAATATATGAAGACAGTGAAGACGAGTGGCTCAAGAGTGCATGGGAAGAAGGACTAATAAAACTAGACGAAGACCCAGAAATATACAGACAGGAGAAAGACAAGCAGAACAGAGGAATGGCATAACAAACCAATGCACGGACAATACATGAGACAGATTAAAGAACTAGCCAGCGATGACACGTGGCAATGGCTACTGAGGGGAGAGCTCAAGAAGGAAACTGAAGGAATGATAACAGCGGCACAAGATCAGGCCCTAAGAACCAGATATGTTTAAAGAACGATAGATGGAAATAACATCTCTCCCATATGTAGGAAGTGCAATGCGAAAAATGAAACCATAAACCACATAGCAAGCGAATGTCCGCCACTGGCAGAGACTGGCAGAGAACCAGTACAAAAAGAGGCATGATTCAGTAGCAAAAGCCCTCCACTGGAGCCTGTGCAAGAAACACCAGCTACCTTGCAGTAATAAGTGGTACGAACACCAACCTGAAGGAGTGATAGAAACGATCAGGCAAAGATCCTCTGGGACTATGGTATCAGAACGGATAGGGTGATACGTGCAAATAGACCATACGTGACCTTGATTGACAAAATCAAGAAGAAAGTATCACTCATTGATGTCGCAATACCATGGGACACCACAGTTGAAGAGAAAGAGAGAGAAAAAATGGATAAGTATCAAGATCTGAAAATAGAAATAAGAAGGATATGGGATATGCCAGTGGAAATCGTACCCATAATCATAGGAACACTGGGCACGATCCCAAGATCCCTGAAAAGGAATCTGGAAAAACTAGAGGCCGAAGTAGCTCCAGGACTCATGCAGAAGAGTGTGATCATAGAAACGGCGCACATAGCAAGACAAGTGATGGACTCCTAAGGAGGCAGGATGCAACCCGGAACCCCACACTATAAATACCACCCAGTTGAATTAGAGGACTGTGAAAGAGCAAACAAAATAAATAATAATAATAATAATAACCAAAAGTTTTTTTAATTACTTCCTTAATGGTTGAAAGTTTTCAGGTAACTTGCGAGCAATCCTCACAAAGACCCCATTTTGTGAATCAACTGCCTTGTCTCCCACCAAAATGCAAATCGATTTTTAAAATTATTTGCATTTTCAATACATAAAGCACCTCTTCAGTCCTAATAACTGTCTCTTTCCTTTCAACTACCAACTTCAACTGTGTGTGTGTGTGTGTGTGTGTACACCAGTCTACCAGAGCAGCATTAATATCATCTCAAAAGGTTCACCTTAACAACTGAATTATGAGAAATACAATTATCGATCCAGTGTTTGCAACCTGTAGGTCTTATTCCTCCTTGGCCCAGAGCTGTTTTATATCATCCCCTCATTTACATTCTACGACTTTAATGAAGACATCTGATCAAGAAGTCCCGCTGAGCCGCTATCAGGAGTTTAATGGAATTTATAATAACATTAAAAACCTCTACCTTTGATATTTTTTTATACACAAAAGTTAATTAGGACTTGGAAAACCCGTGCAGTTTTAGGAGCAAAGATCACCTCGCCCTTTTATCTTAATTCCATCGGGGCCATGTTGGTATCGCGTGAAGAGCTTTAGAACAGGAGGAAGAGGAGGAGGAGGAGGAGGAGGAAGAGAGATCTTGGTAGTTCTCTCGACATTCCTTCGAACGAGGCACCGTCCATAGAGCCAAAGATTTCAATAACAAGACTCAGCTTGAACCCTGCTGGTCTCACAGTCCAAACCTCCGTCGGGGATATAATGGGTCAGCTTCTTACCCCAAGAGATTGGAGCAGTGGCTGGAGGGAGGAGAGAACACCCTACCCCTTGGCGGCTGTTATGAAAGAGGTCAGTGGAAGTACAGACACTTCAACCTAAAGAGATGGCGATCACAACGGCCCCTGATTAAAGGAACTCAAGCACTAGGAGTTTGTCTAATCGCCTCTTTTAGGGCAGTATTTCATTCTCTTCATTAGATGATATCCGAAGAAGCATGTACGCGCTCATATTTTGAGAGAGAGAGAGAGAGAGAGAGAGAGAGAGAGAGAGAGAGAGAGAGAGAGAGAGAGACTACGTCATACCAAATGAGATCGCTACAAGAAGTCCTGACGTAAATATACATTTTTTTCGATAAATGAATTCTGCAGGCAGATCTAAAATAAAATAAACAATGGGAAAAGTTTCAAAAGCAGACATGAGTAAAGCACAGCAATCGAAGAACTATCAGACAGCCGGCGAAAGTTACAAAGCGCTTTTATGTACTCGACTGAAAATGATAACTAGCACCTAGCGATACACATTCTCAGTCATAAGTCAGCCAGTTGCTTAGGGCTTTAACAACGACAAATGGATAACTCATTTGTTACCGGTAGATATTACAAGCGTTTTAAAGAACTATAAGCATTAGTAACTGTAATTACTTTTTAACTATTATTTGAATCAATAACGATCCCACTAGCGTCAAAGATGTGAGTGTAAGTGCAGACGAAATGAAAATCATGCCAAGTTTATACACATATAAAACTATACAGCATATAAATATGCGAATGCGCACACACACACACACACACACCTTATACCTGCATATATATATATATATATATATATATATATATATATATATATATATATATATATATATATTATATATTATATATATATACATATAGATATATAATATATATATATATATATATATATATATATATATATATATATATATATATATATATATACATTCACATGTTAATGTGTTCTATAGTTATAGAAGTACTAGATGTACCTGACTTTCATTTCGTTTGTACCGAGACACATCTTGCCGACCACTGTATATATACATATTTTTATTCGTGCGTGTACGTATGTGTACTCGTATGATAACGAAAAGTAGCCTATCAAATTAACTTTAAAATGTTAATATTTTACGTAAAAGAACGACGGAAAGCGCATATAGTATATACCATAAAGAAATCCGTGTTATCCATCTGGATGGTTTTTATCGAAGCTTGAAGGACAAAGAGTTAATTTTGCTACATTGAGGAATTTGTGTTTTTGAGAGATTGCTTATATAGGACCACATACACGCGCACACATGTACCATCCACCTGAAGAGATTTGATTCAATCGCACTACTAGACTCACTGTAATTCTATCATTTGCCTTTAATAAGAATTACATATAACGGGAAGTAAAGTTTTAGAATTAGACGTCAAAGTGAAAAGAGACCAAAGAGATACCCTAAAGAATCTTTAGTACTATCTGTTTTGTGTTGGGGCCCAGCTTATACCTCCAGCCTGGATTTACTTTAGGTCAATTCTAAGATCATCAGTTTGTGTATTGTATAATTGATCAGTGATATAATTTCCATAACAGTGTTTTACCCACCTTCATTCACATTTATGTCAGGTTAGCCTCATATGAGGTTAGTCTGAAGTGATTTCTTCGTTGTCTTATATTTAGTGCACTTAGTCAGAATTCTCATATGGTTTTCAAACCATGCCTGACCATCTGCGTCCTCTCCCTTCATCATAAACTAAGCATTGCTTGCTTTGATATGGAGTCCTTAGCTCTTCTTTCCAGTCATTATTGTAAGACTCCTTTCTCTCACTCGGTGGTTAACAACAGGACATCTGCATACAGAACATCCCAGGGAGCTACATTTCTTCATTGCACTGTAAATTCCTCTGTGACTATGATAAATAGTGATGGGCCTTAAGCTGATCTGTGATGGACACCAATGTTTCTCTCAAATTCTCTGGATGTTTCCGTCATTATATTCATGCAAGTTCTCATATCAGGATTAAGTTTCAGTGGTTGTTTAGTAAGGCCATCTTGCGCTCTTTGCCTTTGGAAGGTCTTTGCCTTTGCAAGGCCTCATCTAATTGCTTGTCTGGGTACCCTATGCAATGCTTTCTCGAGATATACTAACCTGCAGTTCCCTTTCTTCCATCATCCATACTTTAGAATGTTATTTCAGCAGAATTCCTCTTCCTCAGTATTTTGAGCATTGTAATTCTTGCGAGTCTGCACTCATCCTTCTAATCCCATCTCCTCCTCTACAATTCTCCCTTAAAGCACCTTGCGCGTTTCCTTCTTGTGTCAGACTTCCTTTTTATATTTATGTATTTTACTGTATGTATTTCTTTACATAAGTTTATTTGATCTATGTAATTCTGTCCTGCTAGTCACAATGGCCCTTGTAAATTGTTCTAAATACTTGTAAAGTTTATTTATTCAAATGAATAAACTTTACATGCATTTAGAACAAGTTTGAAATGCCATGGTGATTAGCAGGCCAGAATTACCTAAATTAAATAAACATAATGGAAATAAATATATATAGGTATACATTAAAAATGCATAAATATAAAAAAGGAAGTCGGACACAAGAAGGAAACGTGCAAGGTGCTTTAAGGCAGAATTATAGAGGAGATGGGATGAGGGCAAAATCACAAGAATTATAACGAGCAAAACACATGTTTTAATGTATTCTAGCTGATTCCGTTTGTGAGTTCTAGGTTAATGTGACTTTTCTCAGCAACATACACTTCAAGGTGTGCCATCCCTGCCTACACGAGTTAAGGTAAATAAAACGCTTTAGCCTTGGCAGGCAACACCTTTAGGAAAAGGACACTCTGAAATCAAACCAGCAGGTTGGTCGGCAACCCTTCTAAGAGAAGGTTACTCTGAATACAGACATTGTTCTCCAACCTTGGACTGTACCATGGCTATTGTACCGTGTGCCCACCCATGGTCATGGGTTTGAGTTTCCTTGCTTGAGGACGCAATCAGGCATTTTTCTTCTTACTTTTCTTCACTTTCCTGGTGTATGTGTGTGTGTGTGTTTTTTTTTTTTTTTTTTTTTTTTTCAAAAGTGTCTAGGACAGGCTGATGAAAAAGCAAAAGTTGCTAGGCTGCTTATCAAGAAAGGGACTCCATATTTCCGCATGTTTTCCTTCTCTAAACGTTTTATCATTTCTAAATCTATCCTGAATGTCCTCCCCGAAGTTGTTGTCGAACTTCTCTGTTCCAGAGGTCCTTTATTCCTCACACTGCTGGACTGTGGAAGAGTCTCCCTGAGGAAGTCGTGCCATTGGAACTCAGAAATCCGAGCGAAGATGCAATGCATTACTACCCTAAGACACTTTATCTTGTATTTTAATATTTTACTTACCTGTTATTACTTTATTAATTTTATTTGTTTTTCTAGTAACTGATCTTCTATTTCCGTATTTCCAATTACTTTCTGTTACTTGTTTCGAATGAGCACCATGTTCTTTGGAAGCTTGAATTTCAAGTTAATGGTCCTTGTAGGTTTCTTCCATAGGAATAGAGTTTATCTTTTGAACAACAGCAATAAGAATTTTTAAGAATAATAAATAATCCAAATAATTAAATAATAATAATAATAATAATAATAATAATAATAATAATAATAATAATAATAATAATAATAATAATAATTAATACATACACACATACATACATTGAAGTACTACAAAATAACTCCATCAACACAAGACAGCATTATCTCCGGACTACTATCTCTCCATTTGCATTTTATATTCAGTGGTACAATTGAGAATTTACCTCTTCTTGCAATGCACTTTCTCTAATATACACTTCGACCTTCATTCAGAATTTATTGTTTACTCCCCCTTCTTCCTCTTAAAGATTCGTTCTTATATTTAAGCTTATGTACTTAAATCTAGTTATATATGTATCAAACCGCACTACCAATTTATTCTTACGCATTATTAATTAAAACTACATATTTTCAACTACTTCAAGGAACATAACCTACAAAACTTAAGGATATTCATTCACTGGACAACTTGTAATCAGTGCTAACACCTTAGTTCATCACGCCTACTTTCACAGGTAAATAAGGTAATAAGCATATTCTTTTAAAATCAAGATTTTCCAAAACTTTCGGCCCTTCCAGAACTAATCTTCATGATACTCTCCTAATTTTATTTAAGTTCAGGGACTCAAATTAACAACTATATCTGATCTTCCTCCATCTTCCTTCGCATTCATACCATCCCAAACACTCATCCTCTGAATTCTCAATTATTATTATTATTATAAAATAGTTTAACCACACCCCTGAACTGACTATCAACTCTCACAGAGCTGGCCCAAGGATTTGAATAAAATACCAGGTTTAGTGCAGAGGCCAAATAATGAAACCAAATAGTCAGAATTCTCCAAAAAGTGCTGGCAAAGAAGACTCCTCTCAATGAAAATTTTGTCATTCTAAGCCTCTTCTTTGCTCGGATCATAGCCACGAGTTACTTTGTTTCCTTACTCTCTTTAATTTTCAATTGGTAAGCCTTCATTTACCTACACTTAGTGTTCTTCGATGCACTGCTCCTGTATGTTGGTGTCCCTGCTGTCATAAAGTGTAGATTCTCCTTTAACCAAATACATTTTCATAGAATTTATCTCATCTGTGCTTACCTGGATACCTTCAATTCTCCAGTATGTTTGAGTTTCAGTAGACGAGTGGGTTGCGTACTCGCCTATCACTCTGGTAGCCCGAGTTCGCTTTCCGCTGCTGCCAGTCATGAACCAGAATAATCCTTTCTGGTGGTCAGAAACTCATTTCTCGATATAATGTGGTTCGGATCCCACAATAAGCTGTAGGTCCCGTCGTTGTTAATCAGCTCAGTGGTCTGGTTAAACTGAGATATAGGATATACTTAACTTCTTCCAGTATGTTTGCATCAGTAACTCAAGGAATGGGGACGAAAATTTCAAAACACAAATATCAACGTGGATGCAATAGTCTTAAATCGTACTGAATCATATCATATAAAAAAAAATAGTCATGCAACACATTGGTAAGAGCTGTATAATGTGATTAAATTTAAAGAAAAACACATATCCTTTCACTGAGAAACAGCGCGAATCCAGCGATATTGTTGTGAACCACGAATAACCACGTACCGAGCATTAAACTCCGTGTCCGATTTTTTTACGAATTCAGAAAACTCTTGTTTAACATTATGCGCTCTGCATTTTATGAATTGAAATAATAATCAATAAAACTTTGGTCGCATACAATGCGTTGTTGCTTCATATACATATAAAGCCATAACTGCGGCTTACATAACATTGTTATGCATAAATTATTACTTGAAACAGAAGAAAGACAGAGAGGATGTGCGTTCTCTCTCTCTCTCTCTCATGTATGTATATAGATATATATATATATTATATATGTGTGTGTGTGTGTATGTGTGTATTTACATTTATATATATACATGAGAGAGAGAGAGAGAGAGAGAGAGAGAGAGAGAGAGAGAGAGAGAGAGAGCGTAGTACACCTTTCTCTATTTCAAGTAATAATTTATGCATAACAATGTTATGTAAGTCGTAGTTATGTATGATAGTGTGTGTATATGTATATGTATTATTTATTATATATATATATATATATATATATATGTGTGTGCGCGTGCGCAAGCACTCGGGAAGCTAAAGAGAATGCGGGGTACGGTCAGAGCGAAAGAGAGGGTAGAGGAAGGCATGAGCAGTGCATAAATAAAACGGGGCACCTACTGAGATAACATGCGCAGGTAAATTTCTCCATTTTGAGCGCTGTCATAAAATGGGCCATCCGATAAGAACACGAGTACCCGCATTACTGGTGTTACGGCTCATATAAGCAAGGACAAATAAGAACCCCGGTTCCTGAATGCCAGCTGGCGAGATTAGAGCTTCAAGATTTCGACCGAAAGACTTGGTATAATCCAAGAATAATCTCATTCAAGTTTTTTCTTTTAAAAAGTTATGGGCCATTTCCATTAAACTACAATGGAATGGTCCTAAACAGAAAGGGAACATTAAAAATTAATGCTAGGGCAAAAACACTAGCACGCAGTATGTAAAAATGGTAAATCACAATATTTTTATGGTAAATTCTTGCCATAAAAATGGACATTATAAGAGCAAATAGCATTCTCCACTCACAGTTTGTATACTTTCTGTAAAATATTCTAATAATCAACTCGATACCGTTATAAACGTGGAACCGAGGAAAATCTTATAAGTTCTTTATGACGTCGTTTTCTGCAGTTGAATCACCTCTTATTTTAAGAAAATTAAAAACGATACTCATTAAGAGCATACTTTGGATATTATGAGCGCCTATAATTGAACAAAAATTTTAAAGATGTGTACGTTAAGCAAATAGCAAGAAAGATTTGCCGAGCTGATTATTCACATTTACCTGACAAAACAAGTTGTAACCTTAATACGCAAATAAATGCCACTCATGGTCGAGTCACATGGTATAGGTCAATACTTCTCCAAGGCGGAAAGAACTCAAGGTAAAATATTGAAAGAAGGGAAATAAAAACACCATTTTCAAATTTAAGTCTACACCAAAATCTTTCACGTGAAAAAAGAATACGTTTACAGATTCTAGCGTAAATTCGTAAGCAAAACTCAGACATTTGAGAAAATAAAGTAATCTGGATGACAATTCAGATTTGTAAGAAGATCCTTTATATTGGTAAGCACACGGTAGATAAAATTATCCAAAAGACTATTCCAACATTCCTATAGGTATTGAAGAAACATGGTAAATATCTTAGTCTTATAACGAATATTATTTTAAAGATACAGACTAAATTATCTATCGAATAAGTAGTTACGCAACAAGTGGAACTGAGAAATAAAGAAGTTACACAGCAACAAGAGGAGCTAAATAATAACGTAGTTACACAACGACATGCGGAATTAAATACATATTTCGAAGGAAGATCATCTCTTATATACTTCACCACTTTCATCGGCACGATAGTATCCATTTTGAAAGTCTTTGATAAACGCATATCAGAAAACTAAATCTACCAAATATTGCACGAGTCGAATGTTTAAGGCCAAATATTTTATCCGTTTTTTTTTTGCATTTATCCGTTTTTTATTTACATTTATCCGTTTTTGATTGCATATAACGTTAGACAAATTGTTATTTAAGAAAAAATGGTGCTGTACCAACATTTAATGTGTTGCCTGACTCAGCAATATCATGTAGCCACAATTAAGATAGACATATACAATAAATTTTAAAAAGATCCAATATGTACAAGTGTCAAGCATGAACACAAACGCCAACATACGTTGAGAAGGCATACAGAAATAACGTGTTTAAATACGCACAGGCATATTAATTACAATACATTTTCAGAATGTAAAGTCCTTATTTTTTATAAAAATAATTTACTTTACATAAAGTCATTCCTAAAATATGAAAAGGAACGGGTTTTCAGTGTTCCAGTCTTGCGATTCTGGATAATACACTAGAACAAATAAGTATTCAAGTCTTTGCTTAATTTTCGTGTTTATTCAATTGCAAATTCATCTAGCAACTTAACTACCATTTCTTTGCACATTATATAATTTTAATTAGTATTAGCTCAATCAGTTTTTATCCTGTCTTCTCTGCACTGTTTTCTCCTCGTCATGTATTTTGTTTAGTTTTAGATTGCTATTAATGTGATTCTGACGTGGTCCATAAAACGTCATACATAAAAAGAGAAAATAACGATAATGACTAATATTTATGAATTACAGAATAAGTTTAGAAAGTTCCCCGACATTCGAACATCGCAATAATGAAAAATGAAGTAGACGACACGTAGATTTATGAAGGGACGCTCATGGCAGACGTACATTTACTCCGTAATAAATGCGTGAAGATTAAATATGTACATACATTTATGATTTGTAATTTTCTATTCTGTGACGTTTCAAGGCATTGAACTAACAAGATTCTGCTTACTCATCTCAAAATGCTGCATCACTAGATCACCTGCGAGAGAGAGAGAGAGAGAGAGAGAGAGAGAGAGAGAGAGAGAGAGAGAGAGAGAGAGAGCTTCCTAAACATTCTTTTAAAAACTATGGAAGTCATTCTCCAAAGAATTTCAAAACCTTCCTCATACTTCTGATACAGTAGAAAGCTTCCTCAATGTATTCAGGCGAGTCCCAAGTAAAAGTTGCTTACGGGCGACTGTAAGAGAAATAGGAAAAGAAAAAGAAAAAAAAAACTGACACAAATTAGCAAGAATGTAAAAGTCAAAAATATATTTATGGCACGTAAACTCCGCCTGCATAAAGAAAAACCACGACCATGACTCTATAAATACACCTATCCGAACTCAATCGAAAGCCAAAAAAAAATATTCAATTACCGACGAATGGAAGCCCCAGCCGAAGAGATTAAGTTCTCTGTATGCAAATCACGGCGAAACTACCAGGCCATCTCAACATTAAATACACGGAATTAGGTTTCATTAACTGGCTGTTATGCGTTCCCTTTTATGTTCATCGCATGTTCTCTACGTTTTTAATACGCTGGTTATCTTTTTAATTAATCCGCATCATTTTGGTCTCTTGTTAGAAATCCCTCTCTCTCTCTTTGACTTTCTTTGATACAGCAGGTTTGTCCGGGATAATCGCGTCGTTCCGAGGGAGTCCGGCGAGGATGAGGATGATCATCCTTCGAGGAGTCGGCGACATGGGAGGATCCTCTCCTTCGAGGAGTCCTAGGCGACATGGGGAGGATCCCTCTCCTTTCGAGGAGTCTCGGCGACATGGGAGGATCCTCCTTCGAGAGGAGTCCTCCGGCGGCGACATGGAGGATCCTTTCCTTCGAGGAGGTCTCGGCGACATGGGAGGATCCTTTCCTTCGAGGAGTCTCGGCGACATGGGAGGATCCTTTCCTTCGAGGAGTCTCGGCGACATGGGAGGATCCTTTCCTTCGAGGAGTCTCGGCGACATGGGAGGATCCTTTCCTTTGAGGAGTCTCGGCGACATGGGAAGGATCCTTCTTTTGAGGGAGTCTCGGCGACATGGGAGGATCCTTTTTTGAGGATCCTTGGCGACAAAGGAGGATCCTTTCCTCGGAGGAGTCTCGATGACATGATCCTTTCCTTCGAGGAGTCTTCTGGCGACATTGGGAGGATCCTTTCCCTTTCGAGGAGCTCGGGGCGACCATGGATTCCCTTTCTTCGGGGCGCTAAGCGCCACCTCGAAGTCTCCATTGTGCCTCTCGAGGCAAAACGCCCATTAAACCCCCTACGAAGCTATTAATATCGGGTGCTTCAGTATAGAGAGGTTTCGCCTTAATGGCATTTGGGTGTACGTCAGGGATACCAGGGGGAGGGAGGGAGGGGGAGAGAAGGGGACTATAAAGCTAGGCTTGGAGAAGGGTTGGGGAGGGGCAGTAGTTTTATCCACCAAAAAGTTGACAGAGCCAGTTTTTCCCGTCGCCAGTAATAAGGGAACTTGGGGTTGTTGTGGCTGGGACACCGGTCGTTTTCTTCCTTAAAATGCGTTCAATTTTTTTTTTTCTTTTTTCTTTTTTTACGAAGCTGGACAAGTGATGACCCGAGAAATCATGGCTGATGTTACAAGCATCCTACACCTAAGTTTCAGGACCATACTTTTGTATGCAGTTAATCAAGTCTACTAACCTTCCTAAGAAAAGTCATCAGATATTTCATTTGCATATTTTTCACGGAACATTAATAAAAATATTTTAAAAAGACTAAGTAATTTTTCAGGATGTGACAGATTTTGCCAAACGTCCCATATAAACTAATAAGTAAAATAACAAACCTCTGAATAAATAAACAAATATAACACATATAATCAATTACTCTAATTTCTTGTCCTACCCGTTCATTTATAAAAACGCAATTGAAATTTGACAGAAGTTAGAATTTTCTTTTCATTTATATACGATCATTCCAGCCTTCCATAGGCCGGTGTCACGCGATCACGTTTCGTGGAATCGAGCCTTGCATTAAATGCTCCACAATATGCTATATAGGACATCGCTTTAACGAATATAATATACATCAGTTCTGTACCAACTAAAAAGAAACTATTGGTTCTTCCATGCATAATTTAGCAGGAAGATGGTAAAATATGACAGGGAAGAGTGTTCGAGTGTTCTGGATTCTTCTGTTTTTTTAAGAGCTATCTGACAACTTTGAAAGAGACAACTCTCAGCTCAGACATGAATTGTATTGTTAGTACTTGGAAAGGCATTCCAATGTTTCTTAACCTAAGTTCACTTACCTCCTTTAACACCCCTAACGGAGAATCTCGCTCTCTCTACTCTCTCTCATCTCTCTCTCGACTAAAGTCCAATGTCTCTCTCTCTCTCTACGAAAGTGCCAATTGGTTCGACACAAACCATCTTCCTCGACTATCCAGCTTGCGTAAGGCAACTTTCTAACTGAATTTAAAAGATAACCTTTGAGAGCAAATTTCTTTACCAAGGATTAATTCTTTCTACTCCTCATTGCTCTCACAAATGATGAATATCATATGAACTGAACAACTGGCTGCAAGATTAAAGAATTGTGGGCGATCTTCGAAAACATACCTTGATTACACCAAGAAAAAACAATATATATATATATATATATATATATATATATATATATATATATATATATATGTATATATATATATGATATATATATATATATATATATATATATATATATATATATAATATATACACGAGTATGAATATTTATCACATCACCGTGATTCATATAAATCATTCCGGCTACAAATGTCCTTTAATATCTAATTCGCTCTACCTCGGAATTGATATATTTTCATATATGTACCGAAGGGGAATTTTTATTTGATAATAATTTCGTTCCCCCATGGGATCGAACCACTGTCCCATGAGGGGACGAAATTATTATCAACTAAAAATTCCCCTTCGGTACATATTTGAAAATATATCAATTCCGAGCTAGAGCGAATTAGATATTAAAGGACATGATGCGTCTCAAAGTCTAGCAACAATAATAAAATAATAATAATAATAATAATAATAATAATAATAATAATAATAATAATAATAGCCAATGGACATTTACAAGTAGCAGAAGCAACTCTGGTACCTTAAAATTCATAATTTGTTCGGATTTTATGATTTAGAAAAAAAAATTGAAATTGGTTATTTTCTACCCTTAAAATATTCATTGTTGAAATATTTAATATCATTATATCCAAATTACATGAATTATTTCATTTCTAGCAAGACGATAATAAGTAAAATATAACGAATCGTTAATAAGTGCCACACGTCAAAATTAACAAGGAAAAAACATGTAAACTGGTGAAGATAAGCCTGAGTGAACAAATATTCCTAGTATTGTCAAGTTCACAAACGCCCAAACAAGCACACATACTACTAAATCAGTGGTTCCCAAACTTGACCATACCAAAGACCCCCCCAGATATGAGTCCCACCCGAGGACCCCAGCCAATCAACATTCAACATTGCCATACCGGGATACCCAGCACAACGTAGTACATTTAATAATTGCATTTTCCTGCACAAGATATAAAATATTTTCAATATTATTATCGCTTTAAATTCAATACAAAGTAAAATTGGCGAAAACAGCCACAATTCTTTCCTGGAGTTGAGAAAATCATAAAATTTTCGTTGTGTAGCGGTCCTCCCTATAGCTTTTTCTTGGACCCAAAGGGGTCCGTGGAGATCAGTTTAGGAACCACTGTACTAAATGTACATAAGAGGCCGTCCTCCTGACGCTTTCCTTTCATACAGGCATTCATATTCCCTGGAGATCTTTCTTATTCCTAGATCCTTATTCCCTTCTTAAAAGTCGGCCCATTAATACAGTTTTCTAGGTCATTTGTAAATAGCAAAGATGACAATTGTTTTGCTTACTTATCGAAGGTTTGGGTTGCTTGTAAATCACAGCGTGAATACCCAGCCATAGATGATCGAAGGTCGTCAAGAATGAGGAAGAGTCTCAGATACGAAAAGAACATTACAATAAACGATTCTAGTATTCATAATCATAGACACACCGCCCAACAGTGATTATACTAGAACAATACAAGTGTAGACCAGTTCTCACTGCACAGACTTTGTTACCAATGACCTAAATGGTTTATGATTCCAAACAACGGAGAGTAATTCCGGATACAACAAGTAAAAAATGCAGCGAAGTCTCTTCGGAGCAATCGAGTTTTCTGTGCACCCGCTACAGTGTATATCATGGCCATCGATAATAGATCTAGCTTTCGGTGGTCTCGGTATAAAGCAGTATGAGCCGCGGCCGATGAAACTTTAACCACGACCCGGTGGTGGCCTGGCTATCGTTGCCAGACCCAACATACCAATTTGCAGCCCTCTAGCCTCAGTAGAATTTAAGATGTGAGGGCGGACAGAAAAAGTGCGGACGGACAGACAAATATCTATTTCAATTTTTTAAACTAAAATGGTTTGGGTTCTAAGACAGTCGCGGTAAGTGCGCTTGTTCATTGATGTAATACCCTTTGGATGAAGTAATTCCCAGGTTATACTGAATCCTATATATGTGTGTGTGTGTGTCTGTGAGATTTTTCATCAACCGCTCGGTCAACAACATTTGGATATTTTCGTTTTTCTCAAGCGGCGGTTGTAGTGAATTTTAGTACCCAAGTTCTTGACCTGTAAGGAGCCCGGAGGAGGGAACAGGAAATTTAAGTGAATCTACGTATTCTAAGACCAAACCCCGTTTAAAAGGCAATATACGTCAGCCTTTAGTTTCCTCATTGCTCGATCATCTACCTCCATGTTTTATATTAGCCGCAATGCAACTATTACAATTAGCCTACAATACCTTAATATCTTATATACATAATATTAACACCTCTCTCTCTCTCTCTCTCTCTCTCTCTCTCTCTCTCTCTCTCTCTCTTTCAACAAGAAACCTACCCTACACTTAAAAGCAAATTTAAGACTGGTCCTTCACACCTTGTCAAATTTTATCTGGGACACAGAAAGCCATTCGCAGTTAGGACCAAGATGTTATTGAGCCGGTGCGTCGCCAAATCAATAGGTTACTGGAGAGAGAGAGAGAGAGAGAGAGAGAGAGAGAGAGAGAGATTGAGAGAGAGAGAGAGAAATTATGAAGTGGAGTTACACCAATTACAGAAAGATTTAACGCGTTCTTATATATGTATATGTATGATTCTCTGTGAAGGTGTAGTGTGTGTGTGTGTGTGTGTGTATATATATATATATATATATATATATATATATATAATATATATATATATATATATATATATATATATATATATATATATATAATATATATATATATATATATATGTATATATATATATAATTTCAATAGCACGCAGTATACTTGTGTGCTCATAAACGCCGTGAAATAATAGCTCTTCACAAGCAATTGTGTTGTAAGAATTGCCCAGTCTGAGAAAAAATAACTACCGTTAAAGCCTTAATAAAAACCAGAAGAGGTTCAGATAACATACGGCTGTAAAGATAGCAAACTAATGTTGAAAACTGCAGGAAAATGCATTACTGTTTCTCGCAACAATATTTCAGTCATGATTTGCAAGCTGTCCTGTATTAGAGTTTTAAAAATATTGTCCTATGAACATAATTATGAATCATTTAAAATATATTTTTTAAAGCTCTGCATGGAACGAATTTAGAAATGGTCAAAGTATACCATGTGATAATAGTTATTTTCCCTAAAAAGAACCAAATTGGTATAATATGGAGAGAGAGAGAGAGAGAGGTGGAAAACATAAATCTCTGTCCATATTTCCTTAACCAGATGTGGACACGATTGCAGTATCATTCAAATGGATTGCAATTTCAATCCGATATGTGAAAAATACTTCCGAATAAACTAATGACTGCCCGAGGAAGACTGATGGAGCTATATGCAGATTCAAACTAATAATATTCGCACAGGAATACTGCTAGAATGTTACTAATAGCAATAATGATGTGTTTGCTAGTTTGCCTGTGAAGAAGCAAGAACAAATGCACTGCAAATAATATGAACGTATACCTGAAGTCACGTGCATCTTCCAAATCATGAAATCTTGAGGTCAGCGTAAAGCCCAGCTGCCAACTTCTTTGTTTAAAGCAGAAAGAGACCAGCTTATCACCAAGTCCCTGCTGGCCTAAAATAAACTCCCTCTGCTCTCCATTTCCCCCCCCCCCCCACCCCTAACCCCTAACAAGCCCTTGCTCTACCCTTGTCTCACTTTCCAGTTCCGTGTAGTAAGCCAAAGACAAAGCCAAGAAATGCAGACTGTTTATGCTAAAGTAAATTCTTATCTGATTCTTTTTACTTTCTCCCACGATTTAACAACAAGTTCATGTAAATCGTCTCAACCAGTTTCGATAACCGATTGGTCTCTCGACACCCCCTTCTCCACTTCTCAGAGAGAGAGAAGAGAGAGAGAGAGAGAGAGAGAGAGACGCAAGTATAAAACATACATACATACACTTAAACACAATCCTCGTTGGCCTCAAACCCACAACTGATAACCGCAACCACCAACTCGGTCTAAAACTGCCTCATTGGGACGGCTATCTGTTCAATCAAGTTTGACAACTGCATGCTAAGAGCAGCCAGGTGATAGAACCAAAACTATATATTGCTATGTGCTACAAAAAAAAGTTTTAACATATATATATATATATATATATGTGTGTGTGTGTGTGTGTGTGTGTTTGTCTATATATTAATTATATATATATATATATATATATATATATATATATATATATATATATATATTATATAAATATGTATGTGTTTATGAATATATACAAGTGTGTTTATAATCACTCGTAAACCTTGTTGAAAACCGCCGGAAATGAAAAACGGTTGTAGACCTTGACAGTTGTAGCCTTTATTACTAACTAAGCCATCTTCAGAGGATTTGTATAAAGTGGTGAAAATTCATAATATCTGTGCTAACAGGACGGTACATTCATACAAACATGAAAACGGCTGAAAACCAAGTATTTCTTGACATCTCTTTGTATACCGGGGTCCTCCCTTTATTAGCGACAGGTCAAATTTTACAGCTCGTATGGGAGCCCGGCTTCCTCCCGTAGGGATTAGTGCCGTCAGTGCACCTTACACCGTGTACTGTATTCATTACTTAAGGTTCTTTGCAGCATCCCTTGGGCCCTCAGCTGTAACCCCTTTCATTTGATAATATAAATATATCATCATCATCATCAAAATAGTTTAGTAACCGAAGGATCTGAGTGAAATACTGTACCAGGTCTAAACCAGATATATATATATATATATGTATATATATATATATACACGTGTGTGTGTTTCCAAGAATCAAACACTAACAGAAATCAACGCCAGCTAGCAACCATACAGTACTGCAGCAGTTTGGGAATATTCTAGTAACAGAGATGATCTGTAAACCCCATATCTTAGGGACCTCAAACTTCAAGATCTAACCTGGAGAACTGTTCAGTCTAGGATTAACTACTAAAATGTTAAATTAACAACTCATAGGTTTCATATGTACGGTATAATATAAATTCTTTTCTCTCAGAAAGAACTCTTCAAATACTATAGCCGAGTGCGCGAGAATTTTAGAAAATGAAGAGGTAAATCAGAGGAAAGACAGAGCTATGTTCCACGATATTACATTGATATTCTATAGCGATAGTGAATGGAGCAGTCTTAGAGAATTTTAGAGTCGTAGAAGGCAAGGCAATCTGATAATAACGAGACTACTATAAATTTTGACATTTCTATAGAGCTATCTGAACTCTTAACAGATAGGCTGCACGAGGAAATATTTCAATAACATAAATTAAACTCGTAACTCCGATAATATTGATCTGACACAGATCACACGGATTACCTTTAATGAAGTTCAAAAGTAGTTGTGCACTACGCATGCTCAGTTTAAGATGCAGCAAATCTGACTGATGTATCACTCTCTTGTATTACCACACTATTGCTTGTTTAACTTATTAAATTATCCTGTCATACTTGATAAGTGCCGTTTCTTATTTTGGGTCATAACACGAAGGGCGCCGAGAGTTCAACATTTGCTGTGGTAGTCAGCCTGCTTTTCCCTAGTGAGTAAAAGTTAAGTATATCTTAATTTTACCAGACCACTAAGCTGATGAACAGCTCTCCTAGGGCTGGCCCGAAGGATTAGATATTTTCACGCGGCTAGGAGCCAATTAATCACCTAACAACGGGACCTACAGCTTATTGGGGGATCCGAACCACATTATATCAAGAAATGAATTACTATCACCAGAAATAAACTCCTCTGATTCCGCGTTGGCCGAGCCGGGAATCGAACTTCGGACCACCGGATTGGTAGCCGAGGGCGATAACCACTCGTCCAACGAGGAACTTTCCTTAATAAGAAACGAAAGTTTGTTGAACAAGTTAGACCTTCAGACTAAGCGTGAATGTAATCGTATTGACATTGCTATCACATTTCTTTATTCGTTGGAAAATTACATAGGGCAACGTACAAAAAATACAATTATTGCGAAGCATCCTATAAATCTGTATATTTACGTTAGAAAAGACCAAAGGCATCTAGCATTAAGCTAGCTGGAAAAAAAAGATATACTTGAACATATGCTGAGAAGTACGGAGGTGAACTACAAGCCTGATGCTAAGTAGAAAAAAAGAAAAAATCTCCTAACAACAAGCAAGGAAACATCTCCTCCTCCTCTCTGCCTTGCTAGCAAAGTATAGTTCAGCGTTCTCCAATGAGACTCTCTGTGCTACTAATCATTCAGGAACTAGAAAGGCCTACCATTTTTTTTTAACTTCATCGGCAAGATGTGGAGATAGAATAGAGTCTAAATTTAGGCCACAGGCCAAGCGCTGGGATCTATGAGGTCATTCACCGCTGAAAGTGAAATTGTCGGTAAAAAGGTTTGAAAGATGTAACAGGAAAAATTCCTCGCAGTTGCACTATGAATCAATTGTTAGGAGAGGGTGGGAAGTAAGATGGAAGAGACCACTAAAATGGGGGTAGAATAATAGGCATGAAAGGGGTTGTTGCAAAGAATTTTAAGTAATGCCTACAGTGCACCGCATGAGGTGCACAGACGGCACTACCCTATCCCTCTCTACGGGGAAAGATCTGGAGATCGGGAAGCCAGCGATAAAGAGGACGTGTAACATTGTACGTACGTACGCTAATGCACGTACACACATACATACAGTCAAATGATATTTAGAATTTCGAAATTTTTTTTTTTCTTTTACCGACATGATCAGCTCTCCTGTGTATTTATGTGCAATTTGTTTTCGTACAAACAGAAAATCAACATCATCTTCACCTCTTACCTCCGCTAAGGTTGCTTGTTGTCAACTAATAATAGAAAGTTCTTCGGATCAAAATGAATACTATTTAGAAACTGATCACCGGTGTGATTTGAATCTCCATAAAAGGCAGGCACACATCTCAGCGTAGAGAGAGAGAGAGAGAGAGAGATGAGAGAGAGAGAGAGAGAGAGAGAGAGAGGAGGGGGGGGGGGGGGGGGCCTCATGCAAAAGCAAAAAGAACGAGAAAAATCACGCATCCTCAAAGAGGCAAGTTTTTGCGCGCAGTTTTGACCTACGACCACTTCGTTCCCCTGGTAAATGTAGAAATAAATAATAATGAAGTACTCGTGGCATAACAAAAACATAAATAAAAAACTGACCACTCGCAAGCTTTCCGTTATAACAGAGATATCAAGATTTTTTTTCTGTTTTTGCTGAAATCATAAACAATCTTCAAACATTAAGATGACATTCAGGAATATAAGCCACTGGAACTTAATTCACCGTCGACAATTCAGGCTTCGTTCTGGTGACATTACGAGAGAGAGAGAGAGAGAGAGAGAGAGAGAGAGAGAGAGAGAGAGAGAGAGTCTACCATAGTGATAGTTAGCAACAGAGTTGTCCAATAAGTAGATGACATGTCAAGTGTAAAGTTAGAAGGCAATCATTATCTTTGGAGATCTATTTATACCCTGATAAATCACGACTGCGATGGCACTCGAACTATTCATTATGAAAAAATAAGCAAAAAAATTTAAATTATAAAAACTCTCCTCGCTATATTTTCCTCTCTCATAAGAATATTAATTCCCGCTGAAAAGTGTACAGCAAGAAAAAATTCACCCAATCTTTGAACTAAATTCTTTTAATATATCAAACTTGAGAAAAAAAAAGTGTACTTGATTTTCTAAGTTCGGAAAATATTTTGACAACGTCTTCTTGCTGGAACTTTACTAAATAGTATCTCTAGACAAACAGCCTTATAAAAAAACTTTATCTCTCTTGTCAAGCAGAAGTCTTATGCAGTTATCCCTGCAGTCAATTTATTGGTTCCTCACCTGCTAACTAGCTTTGGTTTTCTCTTTTTGTTTTTGTTTTCCCTGTTTTGTAGGTTACATCTATCATGATGTCTGACTATTCCATATTCAGATAGATCAATTTTTTTCTCATGTACTGTCTCCGATCAGTCTAGTTGTGATGCAAGTTCGTACTGTAATATCAAACAGATTTCACGGGGTTAATAAGTTATTGCCAACACCATTCCACCTCTGAGAGAGAGAGAGAGAGAGAGAGAGAGAGAGAGAGAGAGAGAGAGAGAGAGAGAGAGAGAGAGATATTTCGATGGTATGTCATTACAAGCAATTCCATCAAAACCATTCTTTGGTTACCAGTTACTTCTTCACCATCTGTGAACATTTAATTTCTTGAGGTACATTACATATATCTGTCTCAACTTCTGTTGATCTCACAACTGGATGTTTGGGACTTGGGAATTTGTCCTCACTAAAACATATTGGCCAAGAATAGCTGATATTTTTACCCATACATCCTTAAGCATCTACTTCAAAAATTCCAAATGTACAGCTTCATCTTATGCTCCCCCTCCACCATGACTGGCAAAAACAAGAAAAATCAAAGTAGCTGACGAGTGATTAAAATTCATTCAGTACTGTACAAGCTTACCTGAAAGAAAGAAAATTCCAAAGTTGTACCTTTCGCGTGTGTGATATTCCACAATTTCACGACTGCAAGATTTTCATAAAGGAAAAAATAAACAACTGAGCACTGCTTACATTCGTTTGTTATAACAAAGTGTTTATGTACTACTAGGTTTTTCATTTTATCTTCATTGTGACGACCTTGCAGTCAGTACATAAATATATTCATCCACACGTTATATGTTATATATATACTATATAATAATATATCATATATAGATATATATTATATATATACAATAGATTATATATATAAATATTAATAATATATAATAATATAATATATTATATATATATATAATATATGTCTGTGAGTGTATTTCAGTAACTCGTCACATCCCCTACACCTGTCTAGCCAAATCTAGATACATTCCAAAAGTGGACTACTCTGTCTATTTAAAAAGATGAGATTATCGTTCATATAAGGTCATCACAGAATGACTCAGCCCAGTGCCCGAGGAGCTGCTCTCTCTCTCTCTCTCTCTCTCTTCTCTCTCTCTCTCTCTCTCTCGACCTACCATGCAAGCTTCTGCTTCGTAACAATAAGCCCACGTTTAACTTCAATACAGAAAGTCCGGCGATCGTATTGAATGGAATCCTCATATTATCTCATACTGCACTGTTTCACAAGAGCCTACTTCTATTTCTTCTTTCAATCTGCATACAAGATGGAATCTACCACAACGCTTCCTGCATTCATCAAGATAATGAACTCTAATAACAATGCTTTCAATAAGATTGTGATTTTCATTGTGCCCCTGTGTGGAAACACGAACGCACGAGCCCAGACCAACAGGGCCTTATCGATTCGATCAACATGTGCACATCAACTTACAACCTGCAAAGTATGAGCCGAAGAAATGTTGGGTAGATTGCTTGCATGCATTAGCAAACTCGTGTAAACAGTGCAGAGCTACCACAAGCCTCCGAGCAAGTTATGAATAAACATGACACTTACAAAAAATATTAGAATATCAAATATGCAAGAAGAGCTCGGTTTTGTAAGTAGTTCTCATGAGCACGAACAGCTTGTATAAATGAATATGTTACGAATATATATATATATTATATATATATATATATATATATATATATATATTATATCTATGTATATATATGTGTGTATATATATATATATATATATATATATATTTATATATATGTATATATATACATGTACATACATAGAGTTACAAATGTCCTTTAATATCTAATTCGCTCTACCTCGGAATTAATATATTTTCGTGTATGTTAACCGTAAGGGGAATTTTTTAGTCGATAAGCAATTTCTCAGCTCACGGGCTCGAACCATCGAACCCAACAAATTCAGGACGCACAGTGAAGCCTTAGACCACACCGAGGTAGAGCGAATTAGATATTAAAGGACATTTGTAGCTCGATGTGAGTATATGAATCACGGTAATGTGATATGACTCATATCATACATATATATATATATTATATATATATATACATATATATATATATATATATATATAGTATATTAATATTATATATAAATTAAATATATTATAATATATAATAATAGAGAAGAGAGAGAGAGAGAGAGAGAGAGAGAGAGTCTTAACACCACATACAAAACAGCAATAATGCAATAAGTTATTTGCTAAATATTTTCAATCAATCAATACTGATCATGGAGTAGCACTAAACCACAACACCAGAAATATATACACTTCCCGATGACTGCTTTTATTTCATAATGAAAGTAAAAAGAACCAATATATTTTTTTATATGAACAGCATTGTCTATTAAATATTTACTTTCCTTTTACTTCGTTGAAATTACATGCAATGATAAATGAGTAAGAAATCTTTTTCTAGTTAAACTGAAAAAGACCACCTTAACATTTGAAAGTACGAGGTAGCATCCACGATAACAACTGCTTAAATCAAAATCAGCAGACATTAGTCTCGGTATCCTGGTCGTTGAATTATCTGCTTGTATCTGTGAATAGGAAACTAAAGCCTTCCTGTGTTTATATTCATGAATTCGACAGGAATATGCACAACGCACGGCATACTCGTAATTAACATATACCTCTCTAGATAGCTTAGTGCATAGTTCGACTGTCTAACTCTGTATCAAACCTCAAAAGGTGTAAGTTCGAATCTTAGCCGGTACAAATGGAACATATGAGTTAGTCATAATATATATTCATATATATATATATTGTATATATATATATATATATATATATATATATATATATATATATATAGATTATATATAATATGTTATATATATATTTGTATATACATATACATTTATGTATGTATATATATTATACATATCATGTATATAGCAACAAATATTAGGAATAGCTAACACCCAAAGAGAATTAAAGTTAACACCCAGAAGCAAGAGCCAGTGGCTGTACAAGCCAGGTTAAGCTAGACTGATTGGGCCAATCCCAGATTGAGGAGATATTTTCCTTTTAACCAGAGGAGTGTTATAAGGTAGAGGATAGAGGGCTCATTGTAAAATTTAAGTATATCTTAGTTTAACCAGACCACTGAGCTGATTAACAGCTCTCCTGGGGCTGGCCCGAAGGATTAGATATTTTTACATGGCTAAGAACCAATTGGTTACCTAGCAACCGGACCTACAGCTTATTGTGGGATCCGAACCACATTATATCGAGAAATGAATTTCTATCGCCAGAAATAAATTTCTCTGGTTCCGCGTTGGCTGAGCCGAGAATCGAACGAGGAACTGCAGGTCTCACTGTAAACCGAAGCTATTTATAGTGAAGAGAGTTCTAGAGAAAATGAAGTTGTTCATCGGACAAAAAGATTTAGAGAATATAGAAGCCAGTGGGAGGCGTCAGTCACAAAACAGAAAATATAATTTTACTGATGTTGCCAATTCAATTTTATATAAAGGATTTATATACAATTTTAATTTTCATTTTGGATTACCTACATATTCAGTTTCTTTGGGGTTCAATAAAGTATTAGGCGTTATTTTTGTAGTTTTCTTTGTGACAGCCAAAGCTTAGATGTAAAATAATTAATGTATTCGTTTTCTATACATTTCGTTACCTTTCCTAATTAACGTTGATTCTGATTTTCTCGGCTCTAACACTTTCTTGGACAATGATATTCGATAGGTAATTTTGTCCAGTGAATTTTATATTTGCCGGAATGCTTTGCAATTTTTCGCCGGCTTCTGTGTTCCAAGTTTCCTGAAACCTATTTGTAGAAAGGCGATTCTCTGGATAAGTATAGGCTACATGTAGCCAGCGCCGTTGGCCTGTTGCGTTCCGCCTGATGTGGGCTTTCATTATCAATATCTCTCTCTCTCTCTCTCTCTCTCTAACAATTATTTTGAGAGTTAAATTTCCTATCTTGTTATGGAGGTTCCAGGCTCTGGAAGTTTCAAGAAAAATCCATTTCGAATATAATAATTTCCCCTCTTTTTAAGGCGTTATTTATTCAATTCTTCATAGAAGAAACTCTAAATCGTCTGATATGTTGATCTCTTCAAATTTGTGGGATACTGGTCATTCATCCCTTTTGGGCATCAATGAAAATTTAGTATATGATTATTTGCCTGTGTGTTTTGTGTGTGAAAGCATGCAAATGGGTAGTTTGGTCCTGTGGAGAGAATGGCAAGAAGTGCCGAAAGCAAATGTGGGAGCCTCTGCCTGTATCACCGATGGAAGAACTTTCTTTTTAGGCGCACGAAACACATGTGTCTGGCGGAAGCTCTCTACGAGATAGATAGTCTTGAGGGAACATTTACAAGACGAAAATGACATTAGCTTTTTGCACCGTTCTCACTTGTAACTCTCGTATCGCAGATGAAGCTCTCAGACTATTCGAACCCTCACGCACCTAACACATAAAAGCTCATTTGCAGCTTTTCATATCCCCTTCGTATTCGAACTTCCTATCCTGTGTCCAGCACTTTCAAAGTTTTCCTTTTCCTACATCCTGATAACACTACGGAATTATACGCGTTCACTAACCTGTCTTCATCCTTCACACACAGCCAGTATCAAAGTACTGTCATTCATTCTTTCATTTAAAATGACTTTTTTTACCGAAACTCCATATATCCACATTCCTCAATGTCAGTTCTTTTGCACAACAAAACTACTCAGCATTTCATCTTAGGCATCCAAACATTTTCCTTTCATTCGCTGTTCAATTTCAAACACTTCACTTCCATAAAAGAAAAGTTGGTTCAACAATACTTGATTACTTCCATAAAACAAGAATTGGTTTAACAATACCTGCTTACATTCCAAGTCTTAGCCTACCAGTCTCATAACATACTCCTTTCCTCACTTAACTTTTTATGAGACCTACCTTTTCTCTCCCCATCCACAAAATGCATTTACAAAAGAAATTGGATTCCATGGACCTTTCACAACCTTCCTCTTGTTCACGTTTTCCAAACACTTTTCAGACTGATTCCTTTTGCGCGAATAAACTGCAGCAACACATCACTACTGAGTTCGCAGTACAGAACGCGAATTCCACAATAATACTTACTACAGCAGACTTGAAATCAACTCCTTCATCCGAATGGATAAGTCGACTGTCTACCGCGACACCTGATCAGAATTTAATTGAACTGAACATATAGAATTTAGGCCAAAGGCCAAGCACTGGGACCTATGAGGTCATTCAGCGCTGGAAAGGGAATTGACAGTAAACGGTTTGAAAGGTGTAACAGGAGGAAAACCTCAAAGCAGTTGCATTACCAACCAATTGTTAGAAGAGGGTGGAAGGTAAGACAGAAGAAAGAGAATATAAAAGGAGGTACATTGAAAGGAACGAAATGTGTTGCAGCTAAGGGCAGGTGGCACGCTGCAAAGAACCTCAAGTAATACCTACAGTGCAAAGCACGAGGTGCACTGACGGCACTACCCCCCTGATTAGGGTTAGAAACCTAATCGGGGCGGATGCATTTGTCAATCATAGTTCTACTTCGGTGGATATTATTGATATTTAAAGTATTTGTGTGGATTAATATTTGATTATACAAAACGTCGTGAGAGCATTACAAACAAAAAAACAATCGTAATTAGGTAGGTGTTATAAATTTAAATATCATCTAAGCTGGTGAAGATCGCTTGATTTCTAAGTATGGAACCCGAATTCGACATGACTATATAAACCAGAGTCGAAAACATTTCTATCTTTCGCCATAGCCGAACAGACGAGTCGACTGCCTACTTCTGCTTCTAACCGATCACGCACAGATTCGAATCCTGGTCGGGGTAAATGTGCTTATCATAAATCCCTTTGGGTGTAAGTTATTCCCGAGATAAACTGAACTCGAAAATACGTGGTATTTGCTACATAATATTTGTGATTGTTAAAAAATCATATGTGCATGTAACAAAACATACATATAGATCTAGCTGAGTTATTTATTCCAAAAATTTACAAGCTTTCAAGGACAAAGTCCTCATGATCAAATTTCCGGATACTTGATAATGAGGACTGTTTGTCCTTGAAAGTTTATAACTTTTTTAATAAATAGCTCAGCTGGATACCATCCAGTTTGAATGAGGTCCTTTTATTATAGTATATATACGTATACATTCGCTCCTTGACAATGTCTTAGTAAAGACGAAAGCGCTTGGATTTCTGACTATCATTTTCCTGTGGAATTCGTTTATTTATGAAGTCACGTGCATCTACTGTGATTTTTTAAGCATACATAATATATATATATATATATATATATATATATATATATATATATATATATATATATATATCATATATATATATACATGCATTAAGCTACGAATGTCCTTTAATATCTAATTCGCTCAACCTCAGAATTAAAATATATTCATATATTAACTGAAGGGGAATTATTATCAACTAAAAATTCCCCTTCAGTTAACATATATGAAAATATATTAATTCTGAGGTAGAGCGAATTAGATATCAAAGGACATTTGTAGCCTAATGCGTATATAGAATCACGGTGATGTGATCAGACTCATACATATACATATACAATGTAATAATTATATAGTGTGTGCAAAGAAAGGAAAAGAACACCACATAATTATTATGTCTTCGCCCTGTGATACAACAAAAGTAGAACAAAGGCCAAAACAACAACGCCTCTTCTCTCTAAATTTTCCTTATGAGAGAAATCGGATTTTGTCTGATGCCAGTGATAGGAAATTTTATTGTTTCTATTTATATTCCCTCCATCACACTGTGTTATACTTTGAAAATGACGATTAAATCCAAATATCATGAAATTAAGTTATTTTCAACATTTACATTATAGGTTTTTTTTCGTTTTTTTGTGGGAGGGGGGGGGGAGGAGAGTGAGGGAGCAGATACCTTTCAATGAAACAAATACATTATTACTACATTTACAAACGACCTTACCACGTAATCGATATTAATGGTCAAAAAAATGAAAAGGGAGAGATACGTTTCATAGTACGCTCGCGTCCAGAACAGCAGGTGGTAAATTCGTGTTCAACCTTCCCTCTAGTAGAGTCCGTCCATGCAATCGACCTGTCCAGTATCCATAGCCGTAACACCCTCGCGTGTAAACCCATACGTGACTGGGTAACAATCTGCTGCCATCGTCGTGGGAATGAGTGTGGCCAGAGGAGGAGGAGGGTGGGTGGTTGTTGAAGGAGGAGGAGTTGTCTAAAGGATTGAGCTGTTCACTGGTGGTTTTCTATTTGAGCTCAGATGAGTTTTGGGATAAAATCTTTATAGTGGAGCCTAGATAATGGACTGGTTGTCTTGTGGGAGGTTACCGGTCGCGCCCCGTTTTCTTTTAACCCGACCGCGATAATGAAGGAGTCACCCCTGGCCAGAAAACAAGGAGAAAATGGAAACACGGCTTTTTCTTTGCTTTCTTCAGAATTAATGTTCTTTTATATTTGGTGGGCGGAGGCTGCCTCATGATTTACACCCGTGGAAGCTTCGCCGTCATTTCCATATTTTGAGTTTTTATTGGAAAAAGTTAATGAGATTTTTGAAATGTGTTGAGAAATTCATGTACAAAATACCTTCTTAAAAGATACTGCTTGTAACTCACTCCACCCTCCCCCCAACCCCCCACAACCAATAGCCTGATAGTTACCATAGCTTTGATTTGCAGTGGTTTCTTGTCATTACCACAAGAATCTCAGGCCAAAAAAAAAACATTACAGTAACCAGATCTGCTAATATCAAATAAGTATTATGCTGAGCTTAGAAATTATTTTCTTCTTAACAGAGAGAGAGAGAGAGAGAGAGAGAGAGAGAGAGAATGAATAACTTAGTCATAACAAAAGAAGAGAAAATGCAACAGTCATCAACAAAAGACCACAGAACGAAAATTAATTTACACTTGAACAAATGAGCGTGTGCGGTCGGTGAATTCTAATCGGCGGCCATGAATAAGAAAAGCTTTTCCCCCGTTAATAAAAATCACTGACCCTGAAACAGAGTAAACAAAACACTGATGATGCGGAAAATTAACATTTATTTTATGGTCCATAAATATCTGCAAAACAACATACCGGATGATAAATAGTATTACCAATAATTGCCTTCTCGCCCGAGTTATTCAATTTTGTTATGTCATCTTCACACGGTGGTCATCAATTCCGTTAATTCAATCAATTCACCTTCACACGGTAGTTAATACTTTTATCATTTCATCTTTACACGGTGGTCATCAATTCTGTGAATTTAATCAATTCACCTTCATACGGGAATTATTCCTTTTATATTTTATCTTCAAACCAGTTTTATTAATTCTATTAATTTGATCAATTCATCTTAAAAACATTAATTTTATCATTTCATCTTCACACCTCAGTTATTCTGTTAATCTAATCAATTCATCTTCACAAAGTTTTCACTTTTATTTTATCTTAGCACCAGTTATTCATTCTTCTTATTTAATCAATTCGTCTTTACACGGAAATTATTACTTTTATCATTTCATCTTCCCATCATAGTTATTAATTTTGCCAATTTAATTCATTCGCCTTCACACGGGAATTCATACTTTTATCCCTTCATTTTCACATCGGGGTTATTCAGTTTATCAATTTAATCAATTCGTCTGCAGAAGGGAGTTAATACTCGTTTCATTTCACCTGCAGAAGGAAGTAGTTACTTCCATCACGTCACTTTCACCAGACACTTATTACTTTTATCATTTCACCTTCACGAGGTAATTATTTCTTTCATTATCTCGACCTGCATCTTCCAACTTGATTCAATCAAACGGACTTTAGGGCAAAATCAACCTTTTTTCATCCCCGACCTTCGGACAATGGAATTCCTTTGCACTTGTTAATAAAGGATCGACAAAGGTAGTTGAAATATCGAAGAAAATACAGGAGGGAAGGTTTCGATGGTATGGACACCTGTTACGAAGAGAGGAACATCATGTTGGAAGACATACGATGGAAATGGAAGTGTGGGGTAGAAGGAAGAATGGAAGACCAAAAAAGAGGTGGCGTGATTGTGTAGGGGAAGATATGGTATTAAATGGTATTAACGAGAACGATGCACGGACATAAATCGATGGAGACGACTCATTCACAACGGCGACCCCATATAAAAATGGGTTAAAGCTGGGGGGGAAGAAGACTAAAGAGACGTATATTCAGAGATGAGCGAGGATCTTGACTTAACCCAACAAATCATTACATATTTACATACGCACCCAAAAATATATATATATATATATATATATATATATATATATATATATATATATATATATATATATATATTTACAATTACTAATGAAATTTGTACTGCTATCTTTCGTTTTGCTGCCCAAGAGTCAAGACTCCAACCTCGGTGAACCCATCTCTTGCTAATCGAATTTACGCTTCGCAGTA
Source organism: Macrobrachium nipponense (assembly GCF_015104395.2). Taxonomy (NCBI): domain Eukaryota; kingdom Metazoa; phylum Arthropoda; class Malacostraca; order Decapoda; family Palaemonidae; genus Macrobrachium; species Macrobrachium nipponense. Next base: position 52,013,726 of record NC_061101.1, read on the forward strand.
TTTCTCTCTGAACGGTCAGATTAATTACAATAAAAGGTCAAATAACGAGCTGCAGCCAGCCCAAGCAAAAGAGGTCTGTATTTAAAGTGGAAAAATATACTAGGTAATAATGACGTACTAAAGATGCATAAGGCCATTAAATATAAATGAAAGAGACAAAAAAAGAGCCGATAAATGAAACAAGCAAAAAATGAGTCGAAGTTTCTTCGTATAATGCTGTAAGAAGCTCTCACTACACCGCCCCCCCCCCCCCACCCCCCCCCCCCACCCCCCCCGCCCCCCGGTCTGCTAGTGGGAGTCCTGATCATTCCCTTTAAGCAACTCTTTCTTCGCATCAAGCCATTCTCTACAGAAGACTAAACTAACAAATTGTTTTATTTATTTGCATACAACTAGCACACATACAAATAAATCATACCATATTACCGATCAATGAGTCTAGGACGTGTATATATATATATATATATAAATATATATATATTATATATATAGATATATATATATATATATATATATATATATATATATATATATATATATATATATATATATATATATATATATATATATATATATAGAAACATTTCAAAATGAAAATTTAATATATTCTCTTACGCTCGAAAAGAAGAAAGACTACCATCCCAAATATCTAGAGCTCTTTACAGTGAATGAACAGAGCACTATGAAGAAAGAAATAAATAACAACACGGAGTGGAATATAGAGTTTAGGCCAAAGGCCAAGCACTGGCACCTACGAAGTCATTCAGCGCTGAAACGGAAATTGAAAATAGGTAAGGTTTGAAAGGTGTAACAGAGGAAAACTTGCACCATGAAATAATTGTTAGGAGAAGATGGATAGCAAGATGGAAGAGAGAGAATATGAATGGGGGTACAGTAAAAGGAATGGAAGGGGTTGCAGGTAGGGGCCGAAGGAACTCTGCAAAGAACCTTTAGTAATGCCTACAGGTGCACTAACGGCACTAAACCACTACAGGGTGAATAACAACTCAACGAAAGGAGAAATTTCACATTTCTTAACTGTACATAAAATGCATTTTTTTTTTTTTTTTTTCTTTTTTTTTTTTTTTTTTTTTTTTTTTTGAAACGAAAACGAAAAGAATTCCCGTAAAGCATATGGGATAAAATGCTGAACCTAATAATTGAAAAACAACACGAAAATAAAAAAATAGAGAGAGAGAGAGAGAGAGAGAGAGAGAGAGAGAGAGAGAGAGAGAGAGAGAGAGAGAACCCCTACATCAAGCGAGAAAACAAAGACCACCGAGACTGGCAACTTGCAGCTTACACTTCTCCCCAGAAACCCGCCTTTCGAAAGATACTTCCTAAGAAACCGGGAAAACAGAAGCGGTAAAGAAGTCCAAAGCTTTCCAGTATATGAAAAAAAATCCACCAGAAAAAATTTTGAGATGTAGAAATAAATCGAAAATGATGATTATTTACATCAAAGCCACGGATATCTGTTCACGAACATCAAATAATATAGCAATATAAAAACATCGCCAATAATGTATTGGATCCTGAAAAATGAATATTAGTTACAGCTTAGGCGCATTTGCTATGTGATTTTGTATTGGCAACATCGATAAAGTTATCCTTTTTAGCTTCGTCACTGGGATCTGAGAAGTAGCCTCACATTCTCTTGAGTCCTGTACACTGAAAATGGCATCACTTTGTACTTGTTTCTATATCCTTCACTCTCCGCCTCACAACATGCCTTCGAGAAAGTGTCGTTTCTTTATAGGATTGACTCAGTCGGTTTAGTTTAAGCTGGGTCACCATTTCTCATACTTCTTTATGCTTCCCATCAGAGTAGGGCTTGATTAGTTCATTAAGATGTTGGATATGAAGAGAAGGAAAAATAAACCAAAACGACGTCTTAGACTTGCAATCAAAAGCAATGGAAACTACCCAACATGTTCTTATAATTGCATTTCTCGGGGCTGGGAAAAACAAACAAATTAGAAAATGCGCTCTCTTTAATCATGTTTGCTTCCAGCAGTGTGCTTCATTCAAGTGGCAAATACCGGTAACGGATAACTATCTTGTAACCCGTAGAGGTAGCACATACACTAAAAACAGGTTCTGCGCAAACGCTAATATATTTCGACCGAGATTGGTTGATATCGATTCTAGATTCTAGGACAGAACCTGAATCCCAGAAAAATATGGACGGGAGAGTCGATACCTCTCTCTTGATAGCCAAATGGTCAAGTCGACCTTTGAAAACTTTCAAATAACTCACTGTGGATTTTAGGATTGATAAACAGTCTTCGATTAGCCTTGGAGCTGTTCTGTCCCGATTTCCTTCGCAACCCGCCTAAATGGCCTGTCAAACCAGAGTTGATCATGTGACTACTTCCTCTTACAACAGAACTCGTTAACATTCTCGGAAAGCTTATGATTTTAATTTCTTCCTACGACCAAGGAGAGCATAACATTCACTCACTGATCGTAGTAAATTTAAGTATTATTATCTCCATCCCAGCACGAGGTTTAAAATAGCCACTTCTTAGTGAAAGTGGAATGTGATGTGATTATTTAACACGTCCATACATATATGCTGCAAGGGCAATACACGAGCACTTACAAAAATACATGAACACCTAAAAAATATAACTAAACAAAAGACATGAGAGATGATTCTCTCTCTCTCTCTCTCTCTCTCTCTCTCTCTCTCTCTCTCTCTCTCTCTCTCTCTCATATACAACAGAGTTACTTACAATACTTTCTAGGACACCCATGAGTACTTCCTTTATCTGTATCTGTGGGAAAGCAGCAGCAGAAGGACCGAAAAGGCACCTTCCTCACCTCTACGGCAGAAGGGAATACTAAAAGAATCCAAGTGAATGGGAAGATTCCGCGGACTGTCCAACAGGTGTGCAAATACTAGTACCTACCACATTCTCACACGGCAAATGACACGGTACATAAAAGGCGCTGCACTATTCCTGGAAGGGCGTATAGAGGAAATGACAAAAGACAATGTTTTAACAAAAAATTGGGGTAAAACGGAACAAAGGCATAAAAATATATTCATGGATGTTTACGCCAGAATGCCCGTTTGTGATACAGCCATATGGGCGCGCCCATATTTGTATAAACTTCATAATGGGATGCGTTTGTACACATGCATACAAACACACACGTGTAGCTGGTATCGCCCAGAGTGAAAAGAATGGAAATAGAGACGTGTGAGGCCCATATATAGACGGATTCAAAGACACCAGAATAAAGCCAACGAGAGGCGGCGGCGGCGGTGTTAATCAAACCAGGGTTCGCAATGTCGAGTAAAATTAAGGGTCGCCAACTTCCTGTGCAAATCAGTTACGCGTGAAATAATAACAAGTGATCGGAGGACCACTCGGGAATAATGCAGCAGCTTAGGTAAGAAATGTAGAGTCAGGTGGCATAGGCACTTATTTCACAACAGTAGGATAGGTTTCAGAGTAAAAAAAAATTTGTTTTTTTCGAAATACAAGTATAATAGAATTGTAATAAATATACAGTCAGGTATCCTAAACAGTTATTTTACAACAGTAGGGTAGGTTTCGTTTCAGGGTAGAAAGAAAAAAAATCTGAAATATAAGTATAATAGAATTAAATATTTTATAAGCCCCAAAGCTGCTAAACTTGAGAGAGAGAGAGAGAGAGAGAGAGAGAGAGAGAGAGAGAGAGAGAGAGAGAGAGAATATGTCACTGCCTGGTACTGGCTGGAAGTTACACCTCTTGCCACTGATCAAACTCTGCGATGTTTGCCTTAGCTGATCAGCAGAATCACTTAAACGAAACTTGTTATCTGTTCAATTCGAAGCAAGATGCAGCTCGTTCTACTAAATCGTTCGTCCTAATATAAAAATACAGACTTTCTCACTTACACTAGTCATAACCAAAAGTTATTAAAAATTGAAAAATAAAGACTTGTTCACTTACACTAGTCAAAAACCAAAGAGAAAAGTGATTCAAAATTGAATTTAAAAAATTAAATGCATGCAAAAGTTTGGAAATTCGAAATTCAAAAGTGGAGAACAGTCATGATAAGATAACTAGAATATTAAACTTACATTCATGTCTTTTCATACAGTTAATTTAATTTGAAATAAAATGGAAGTCAGCTGCTCTTTTCCTCCTTTCATTATTAACGAACCTCTTTTTTTATTATTATTATTACCCTTAAATCAACTTTCCTTTTCCCCGTGGAAATGCAGCGGCCATAAACTGAACAGGAATTGCCAATGAAATTCCTCCTTAGACTCTGAAGTTAGTAGAACTTATTTTGTTGATATTGTAGCCCGCGACAAATAATGGAGACAGATGAGTCGTTACGTGACAATCGCTTAAGTATTTCAACCGAATATTCCGCTAACTTATGAATCCGAATTTATTCTTCGGTATATTCCCAAACCTGTAATTACTTCATTGGGTGCCCTGTTATCCGGGAGAAATGTCAACGTCCATTCATCCCACTGGGATAGAGAGAGGCTCTTAGAAAGCTTTCTTTCTAAACACCTCCTTCCCCCCCCCCCCCCCCACCACCCTTTCCCATCTCTCTTTTACAAAGTCTCACATAAAGTATTGGAAAGACCAGACGAATGGTGAATAGGATGGGATGTGGGGAGAGGAGGAAGAGGCGGGATGGGGGGGAGGTAGGGAGGAGGACTTGGCGCCCCCGACCAACCTTTCCCAAGGAATATTGTAATTATTTGAGGCTTTAATATGCACACCACTGAAGTAGCCGCTGCTTCCCACGACCTCGCACAGGCCATGCTTGCCAAGGCTGTTAGCAGCCTCCTCTGTGTTGGAAGATGAGGTCACACAGGTGGTTTGAGACGCAGAATTACAATCAGTTTTCGTTAAGAAGAAGAGAAAGATGATGGGGGAAAAAAAAGAGCGGGGAGAGAAAGATACGACAAGGATTGAATGCCTGTTAAACACTCCCCCAAAACACTTTCACGTCATCTTGACGGAAACTGAATTATGAATTTATGATATTTCCCCGACTTCTTCTTCTTCTTCCTCCTCCTACACCCGACGCGCGTATCAATCTTCATTTTACTCCCAACTCTCTTATTTTTGTAACTCCATTCACTCACTTTAATCTTCAGAGGAGAAGAGGAAGTCGGCGAAAAAACTAAAGGAAAACCTGCGAGGGAATCATTTCTCTTTTCGTTTCTGACTTCGCGGAAAAGATTACGAAAAGTTTACGCTACGGGGAAATATCTCAGCCTGAATTGCAAATTGAATCCCTCCAGTATAATATAAAAGACCAACATAAAATTTACGATAAGTTAAAGGATCATATTCTGAAGTAGGATTGCACAATTCACGTAAAAGTAAGGGAACATGACATTAAAACTTGTCAGATAATAAGACTTGTCATCGTGAACAGGCTTTAAATGTGTGAAAAAATTTCTAACTTCAGCAATAAAACGTTTAGGAAGCAAATAAGCAATGTCTTAAAAAGCAATTAAGCAATGTCTTCCGAGTTCAGAAAACAGCACAACTAATAATTCTCAAAATTAACCTCTAGAAAACCATAAGATTTTACGACAAAAATAGATTTTTGGAATAAAAGTGAAAGAAAATCGTGATCACATAAATAACTGATGAAGCAAATTAAAGAAACGAATGAAATAAAATACATGTATCTAATTATACTCTGTTTTTTTTTTCATCTGTCCATCCGCCTGTGGTGTTTGCGTATGGTAACGCTGCGTCCCGGGCTTTAGATAGTTACATTCAGCTTACATTCAACAATAATAACAATATCCTATTTCGAATATTAACAGTGTAATTCGCATACAGTAAATTATTAAAACACTTTTCAGTTGCAAATGTACATCCAGATATAATTTTATTTACCTAAAACTTACACATACCGTAACTATCTAAAGCCCGGAACGCTGTGTTACCATATCCAAACACCACTGGTGGATGGAGAGATTGAAAAAAATAAGAGTATAGTTACCTCCTGAAACCACGGAAGCACCCCAGTAAAGCATTTCAAATTGGACCTTAAGATTTCATAGGGAACATAATTCACTTGTTGGGGACATTCCTATTTAGGTCTTTGGCGACCAAATTGATAAAAGATAATTCCATGGAAATGCGCCTGGGATTTTGTGTAGCTGATGAGGATATGAGAACTTCACGTGTATGTTTATATACAAATCTGGGGACATATTTTTTCTTCAATACGCGATCATCCACTGTTCAGAAGAAATATTTTGAAAAGACGAATAAAACACATTTGCGTTAGCTTCATTCTTTCCAAGCTGTGATTATTTGACGGCAGTTGGTATTTTTCGCTTACTCGGGGAGTAAGCCTACAAAGTACTTTGTTGACGTTGCTGTTGTTGAGAGAGAGAGAGAGAGAGAGGAGGGGGGGAACCTAAGAAGGTCTGAAAAATGGGCTACGCGTTGAGTTAAAGGTACAGGAAGCTTAGGATAGGATATTTATGATTTCTTTCATTGAATGTAAATGTAAAAAAAATAAATAATGTGCCTGTTAAACAGTGTAGAAAAATTATTTCTATTAGAATACAGCGTATTTATTTTAATTTTCGTTCGTGAAATAAAGCCCTAATTGACCATAGATTTTAGCACGTGCTCCGAGTAAGCTGAAGGTCGGATCACGCCTTGGTCCAGGATAATAGCAGAATGAATTCTAACTCGGTGATGGCGTGTAGAATTCATACAAGTATGTAATAGTACACAGCGTCACCAGCGTTTTTATGCTTTAATGTTTTGTTAATTTTGAAAAGGTAAATTGCCGGGAATAACAACTGAGATACTGTAAGGTATGTGTTAATTTGCATTTACGTTTTAATCAAAAGGATAGTGATGATTCGAAATCACTATTTTATTTTATCGTCAAATACAAAGAGACTCGTCTTTTCGCTAGAAGAAGTTACTGCTGTCGTATTGCTCTCTTTAAAACATACTAAAACAGAATCACAGGGAACATGCACTCTAATCCAATACGATTTAAATTTTCTTAAATATGCACAAATTCTGTGATCTTGTTCTAATCAATTAACAAGAGCTACGATGTTGGAGAACGGTAAACCTGAACAATCATTAAAATTATGACAAAGTTCTAATTACTATCTATCAATCAATCAATCAATATATATATATATATAATATATATAGATATATATATATATATATATATATATTAATATAAAATGCTGTAATGGAAATTTTGTTTTATTTTTCTCAACAATTGTTTTCAGATATTAAGAGGAAATCAGCAGCTACCTTCACACATAAACAGATTAAGATATATCGACAATTTTTTCAATTTTACCTATTTTCTGCAGTAAATGATATCAGTAAAACGAAAATAACATTAATAAATAATGGAAGTCTTGGAAGTTCAAACTACCGATCAAATATATAAAAAAAAAACATTTAAATTTTAGTGCTATCTGGTTATGATCTCTGGCAGCACTGTATGCATATGCATAAGTTTGAATACATATTCCGATAAATATATTCAAAACATATACTACGCAGAGTGGAAATAGGATACGAAAATCTAAGAAAGGTAGCTGTCATGAAGACACCTGACCATGCATACCTTAAAAATTCTTCTACACACTTCAGTCATTTGATAGCCATGATGATAGGTACTTTTTAAAGTCGGAAATTAAACAGAGTCCAAATCAACAGTCAACTGAGAAGTCATAGCACAATGTTCATCGTACTGAGTTTACCCGATTACATATCAGAGTGGTAAGCATGAAAATAAATTTTTTTTACCACATTTCATTACATTTTATACCAAATTAAGCGGCGTAACTACAAGTAGCAACATTAGACGACTGTAAAGAAAAATTAATGAAGACACCTTACCAAAATATTTCGTAAGATTTCCCGCGAAATAAAAAAGGAAATAATGAAAAAATTGGGATGTTTCAGAAGCAACTATAGACATATCTATTTAAAGAAAAAAAGCTGTGACAAGAAACACCAAGTATATTAGGAAACTATAACCTATTGCTGGATAATAAAAGAAAAAGAGTTCTACCTGATGGACAAAACGAAGACCTTCAGTAAGATTTACAAAAATATATGAGGAAGATGAAGATGATGATCAACTTCTAGTCATCAAAATATTGGAGAAAAATATATTCAAATTAAAAAGTAAGCACAACATGAGTATGACTGAATAAAAAATCTAATTACCCAGCAGAGAGAGAGAGAGAGAGAGAGAGAGAGAGAGAGAGAGAGAGAGAGAGAGAGAGAGAGAGAGAGAGAGAGAGAGGATATTAAAATTGTACATGAGACAATGGCACGATTATTTATTGATAACTTAAAGCTTTGCTTTTGTATCGACCCTGATAAATATGAGATTACCAAATCACTACAAATCAATTATAATATTATTTGCTTGTTCCCATGTATACAATGCAAAAATACCCCAATTTACATCTAATGGATGCTGTAACTGTTAATACGAATCCTTTATTTTCTCAAAGATTTGTTCTGTCTGGGCGAAGAAAGTAGAGAAACCTCCACATTTTTAGCTGTGCGGACGTGAGACGGTAATTTTCATGTTTATCCTAGTGACTAACAATTTGGTCTCTTCACAAATAAAATTTAGGTAACTTTATTCCTTCCCTGTTACCGAGGTGAAAGATAAGCACTTCATTAGGTTTCATTTTGAGGAACCTTTAAAGATTTATGCTGCCTGATTTGAATAAAAAAAATAATACGCAATAGTTCAAAGTTTATTACCCTGAAAATTTTCTGATAAAAAATTAAGCTTCATATGTAAATTTCTTACAAAAAATCTAAACATTTACAAACCTTTATTAACCAAACTAAAACAACTCCATGAAAGGACTCAGCAAGGCAGTAGTTAATAAATTTTTACAACTCTGCTAAGTTAACTTCCTCGAGGGAAATATTAAAAAATAAAAAATACCATATACGAACTGAGATTCCACATCTAACAGTCTGTAACCCAATTAACGGCCTTTAAACTAACATTCAAGAAAACACGAAAATATTTCTGGTACGTTAAAAAAACACACCCTCGCAAATACCAATACACGCAAAATTTTTCAACACTATCTTCATGGCTGACGCACTATAAGTAAATAACGGTGGGTATCCGAAGAAATAAACATGGTCATTCGAGGTGTACCTCAAAGAGAGAGAGACACACGGGAGGGATACTTGAGATGCTGCGTCGATCATTGGGTGTGGAGAGATGAATATTCTAACGCCATCTGCTCATGAATGATTCGTCAATTATGACCACCAGAGTAACAACAACAACCACATCCAGTTGGCCATCATCTTCACCAAGTCCGCCCTCACTCGCAGATGTTTCCCGGGGGTTAGGCCTGTCCCGAGGGGTCAGCATTTATGAGCTTCTCTATCTTCCACCATTTCGTAATATTTTGTCTGAAGTTGTAAAGCCTATCCCAAGGAGTCAGCAATTATGAGAGTTTGTTCGCTCTCTCTCTCTCTCTCTCTCTCTCTCTCTCTCTCTCTCAATACTGCTACATTCTTCCATTATTTCCTAACACTTTGTTAGAAACTGTAAAACCTATCCCAAGGAGCTAGCGTATATTTGTTCTCTCTCTCTCTCTCTCTCTCTCTCTCTCTCTCTCTCTCCTACTGCAAACTATCTTCCACTATTTCCTAATGTTGTCAAAAGCTGTAAAACCTATCCGAAGGGGTCAGCATTTTTGAGAGTTTGTTCTCTCTCTCTCTCTCTCTCTCTCTCTCTCTCTCTCTCTCTCTCTCCTTTATACTGCAACTACCTTCCACTATTTCTTAATATTTTGCCAGAGGCTGTAAAGCATATCCCAAGGAGTCAGCATTTATGAGTCTCTCTCTCTCTCTCTCTCTCTCTCTCTCTCTCTCTCTCATTGCTAAAACAATTTTCCATTACTTCCTAATATTTTGTTAGAAACTGTAAAACCTATCCCAAGGAGCTAGCGTATATGAAAGTTTGTTCTCTCTCTCTCTCTCTCTCTCTCTCTCTCTCTCTCTCTCTCTCTCTTTATACTGCAAACTATCTTCCATAATTTCATAATATTTTGTCAGAATCTGTAGTAAAGCCTATTCCAAGGAGCTTGTTTTCTCTCTCTCTCTCTCTCTCTCTCTCTCTCTCTCTCTCTCTCTCTAAAACTGCATCTGTCTTCCTTCATTGCCTAATGCTTTGCCCCATGCTGTAGATATACTTCATATTACATTTCAGTTAGTTGAGAGAAAAGACTATTATCAAGATCACGGGACTATGTAGCATATCGTTTTCGAGTAAATGACAACAATTATCAGACAAAAGATTGTACAATGAATCAAACTTAACATCTTGGACCAACTAATGAAATGAGCCAAACTTTGCAAGGATAAAAAGTAAAAAAAAAAAAAATAGTCTCTAACTTAGCCATGCCTACTGTGGTCTTGTGTTAGCTGAATAAATAATATTTGTTCTTACCAAAAAATGAATGACATCGAAGGCTTCGAATAACCTGGAAGTAAACAAGGATATCAAAATGGCTTCCACGAGGAAGTCTATCGAAAAGGCTTAGATGAAAAGAATCTTTTGGTCGGTTCAGATGAAAAAAAAAAAGAGGGGGGGGAGGTTACGGATTGCTTAGGTAAAGACAAGTGGTTTCGAGCAACCAGAGTGAAAATGGAGGACTACAAAAGGATAGGATAAAAATAAAGATTTTTAAAAGGTTAGGACAAAAGCGAAGGATTTAGAAGAGACTAAGAGGATGAGGAAAAAGTATTTCAGGAGGATTAAAAAAAAATTAATGACTTCAAAAGGCTTTTATGAAAAGAAGATTTACGAACGACCTGGATGGGAACAGTTCACGCTGAATGAAAGCTGTAACAACCTCAAGCTCCTCAGTGGCGTGGTCGGTATGGTGTTGGAGTGCCACCTCGAGTTCGATTCTCGGGCATTCCATTGAAGAGTGAGAGATGTGTACTTTTGGTGATAGAAGTTCACTCTCGACGTGGTTCAGAAGTCACGTAAAGCCGTTGGTCCCGTTGCTGAATAACCACTAGTTCCATGCAACGTAAAAACACCATACAAAAACATGTAACAACCTCAGTCTGGGAACAGCGCAAAAAAGAAACCAAATCTTATGATTCTGTCAAACTGAGGAGGAAAAAAAAAACATTATATTTATTTTCCAACGTGAAGATCGTGAAAGCCTTTCATGCGAAAAAAATCACTTTTGCAACACACGTTCAATGCAAAAATTTCTCGTGTTCACCGGCGATTTGAACTAGAAAAATTAATATTCAACGAATTCCATATGCATAAAATTCTAGTTTTCATCGCTGTTCGTTTGATGTTGAAACTGAAATTCTTCACCATCCGTATGGAATGCAATCATTCTAGTTCAAAAGGAGTGTGCAAACATAATGTTCTTCGCCTTGTACTACCATTTGATATTCTTCACCACTCACATTATATATATATATATATATATATGTATATATAATTATAATCATATATATATATAATATAATAATTAATATATATTATATACACCTAACAGCACAATTAGTAATATATAAAAGAAAATATAAGTCTTCACCTTGCGCATTATAAAACAAAAATCTAAAATATTTTGCATGACATGATGTATGATCAAATTTAATAGTTCTCATCTTGCACAAGAAATGCTATTACATGGTAGAATAAAACCTGAGAAATTTAAATTAAATAATCTTATGTTGCATCAACAAATCACCACAATATCACTTGTCCTTGGTACCGGTTACGAGATAAGAATAGTATTCCTTTCGTTTTCAGATGACCTAAGTATTCTTGGTTTCCCTCACTTATGCAGATAGAACTGAGAGCTGCGATGTATTTTGTTGTGGCAAATACATATCTTGAACTTTTATACATGGAAGGGTGATATATAATGGCTCAGTATGCTTTTTTCCTCTTGTATATGGAAGGAAAGACTATGGCACTTTGTCTTTTCGATTAAGTTTGTTTGGGGATAACAAAATAAACGAAAAAGATTAACGAAAGGAAAATTATAGATGAAGTAAATCACTGTATTTATTATTATTATATTATTATTTATTAGTTGCAGGTCCACAATAATATCGCATGTGAAGTATAAAGTCTTTAATAGATGATAAAAGCTTTCGAACTTTGTACTAGGTTCATCTTGGACTGAAGATGAACCTAGTACAAGGTTCGAAAGCTTTTATCATCAACTAAAGACTTTATACTTCACATGCGATATTATTGTGGACCTGACCAACCATTGTTATCATTTTCGGACACGGAAAATTGCCCCCTATTATTATTATTATTATTATGTTATTATTATTATTTTTTTTTTTTTTTTTGCTCTATCACAGTCCTCCAATTCGACTGGGTGGTACATATAGTGTGGGGTTCCGGGTTGCATCCTGCCTCCTTAGGAGTCCATCACTTTTCTTACTATGTGTGCCGTTTCTAGGATCACACTCTTCTGCATGAGTCCTGGAGCTACTTCAGCGTCTAGTTTTTTTCTAGATTCCTTTTCAGGGATCTTGGAATCGTGCCTAGTGCTCCTATGATTATGGGTACGATTTTCCACTGGCATATCCCATATCCTTCTTATTGCTATTTTCAGGTCTTGATACTTAATCCCATTTTCTTTTTTTTTTTCCTTTCTTTCTCTTCAACTCTGGTGTCCCATGGTATTGCGACATCAAATGAGTTGACACTTTCCTTCTGATTTTTGTCAATCAACGTCACGTCTGGTCCTGTTTGCACGTATCACCCTATCCGTTCTGATACCATAGTCCCAGAGGATTTTGCCTGATCGTTTTCTATCACTCCTCAGGTTGGTGCTCGTACCACTTATTACTGCAAGGTAGCTAATATTTCTTGCATAGGCTCCAGTGGAGGGCTTTTGCCACTGAATCATAGGCCATCTTTTTGTACTGGTTCTGTGCAAGTGCCGGGCATTCGCTTGCTATGTGGTTTATGGTTTCATTTTTCATATTGCACTTCCTACATATGGGAGAGATGTTACTTCCGTCTATCGTTCTTTGAACATATCTTAGTCTTAGGGCTTGATCTTGTGCCGCTGTTATCAATTTCCTCAGTCTTCTTTAGCTCTCCCCTCTGTAGCCATTGCCATGTGTCATAGCTGGCTAGTTTCTTTAGTCTGTCTCATGTATTGTCTGTGCATTGGTTTGTTGTGCAGTCCTCTGTTCTGTCTGTCATTCTCCTGTCTCTGTATATTTCTGGGTCTTCGTCTACTTTTATTAGTCCTTCTTCCATGCACTCTTGAGCCACTCGTCTTCACTGGGTTTTCAGATATTGCCCCAGTGCTCTGTTCTCAATGTTGACACACGTCCTCTATACTTAGTAGTCCTCTCCCTCCTTCCCTTTCGTGTTATGTAATAGTCTGTCGTATTTGCTCTTCGGGTGTAGTGCTTTGTGTATTGTCATATGTTTCCCAGGTTTCTGATCTATGCTGCGGAGTTCTGCCTTCGTCCATTCCACTATCCTGCGCTTGTATCTGATTACTGCCCATGTGTTTATGGCTTTTATCATATTTCCGGCTTTGAGTTTTGACTTGAGTATCGCCTTGAGTCTCTGCATATATTCTTTCCTGATCGTGTCCTTCATCTAGTGGTGTTTATTTATACCCCTCCCCTCCTTCCATTATTCCCAGGTATTTTGTATCCTGTCTCATCTATGTGTTTGATGTTGTTCCATCTGGTAGCTTTATCCCTTCAGTTCTCGTTACTTTGCCCTTTTTGTATGTTGACTAAGGCGCATTTTTCTATTCCAAACTCCATCCTGATGTCCCCAGATACAATCCTTACAGTCTGGAATTAGGGTATACTATTTCCTTGATGCTCTTACCATACAGCTTGATGTCGTCCATGAACATCAGATGGTTGATTCTGTTGGCCGCCTCTTTTTCTTGAGTTGGTACCCGGCATCCATCTTTCTGTAGTACTTTTGTCATGGGAATCATGGCTACTACGAAGAGTAGTGGGGACAGTGAGTCGCCCTGGAAGATCCCTCTCCTGATATTAACCTCTGCTAGTCTTATTCCAGAGCTTGTAAGTATTGTATTCCAGTTGCGAATTGTATTTTTGGGGTTTTTGGGGAAGCTGATGGTGTTTTCCTCTGCCCCATATATGTTCAGGCATTCTATTAGCCATGTGTGTGGTATCATGTCAAGGCTTTCTTATAGTCTATCCATGCCATGCTTAGGTTGGTTTTCCTTCTCCTACGTTCTTCATTACCATTTTGTCTATCAGGAGCTGGTCTTTTGTGCCCCTACACTTCCTTCTGCAGCCTTTCTGTTGGTGGGGGATGGTGTTTGTCTCCTCCAGGTAGTTGTATAGCCTTTCACTGATGATACCTGTTAGTAACTTCCACATTATTGGTAGGCAGGTGATAGGCCTGTAGTTACTGGCTATATTTCCCTTACTCTTGTCTTTTTGTACCAAGGATGTTCTTCCTGTGGTCATCCATTTGGGTGCATGGTGATTTGAGATGCAATGCTGGAGTTGTTCTGCCATTCGTGGATGTAGGGCCTTGAAATTTTTGAGCCAGTATCCATGGACTTCATCAGGACCTGGGCTTTCCAGTTTTGGCATTTTCTTTAGTTGGTGTTGGGTCTGACTGTGTCTCGTCGATCTCTGTGAATCTTTGTTTTATTCTCCCTGTTTCTTCTTCCTTGACTTCCTGGAGCCATGTTGTATGTTGTTGTGTGATACCGGATTGCTCCATATGTTTTCCCAGAGTCTCTTACTTGGTTCGGCTTCAGGAATTTCTGGGGGGTGTTTTCTTTCCCTCTTGGTTGGCTGTATAGTTTAATTATTATATTATGATTATTATTATTATTATTATTATTATTATTATTATTATTATTATTATTCAGTAGATGAAACTAATTCATGTGGAACAAGCGCAGAGGGACCACTGACTTAAAATTCAAGCTTCAAAAGAATATGGTGTTCTTTAGGAAGAAGTAAGAGCAAGCCAAATAGAGAGATAGATAAAATGTATTAAAATGCAAGGAGAATAGTGTTAGAGTAGTAATGCATTGCATTTCCGCTTGAACTTCTGAAGAAGTACCAACTGCACAACATCCTCAGGGAGGCTGTTCCAGAGTCCAACGGTGTGAGGAATAAGGACCTCTGGAATTGAGAAGTTCGATATTTACTGAACACTGCTGCCGCCGTTAAGCGAATCTGGTTGTTCTCGGCAGGAAAAGGGAATCAAGGATCAATTGCGAATGTGAAATATAACTTATGAAAAAGTGACAAAAAAGAAACAAACAAGGAACCTACCACCACTCTATCTAATCCACACTGGAGGAAAAAAATCTATCTTAGTTTTACCAGACCACTGAGCTGATTAACAGCTCTCCTAGACTGGCGACTCCCAATGATAAGATATGTTTTTACGTGGCTAGGAACCAATTGGTCACCTAGCAACGGGACCTACAGCTTATTGTGGGATCCGAACCACATTAGATCGAGATATGAATTTCTATCAACAGAAATAAATTCCTCTGATTCCGCGTTGGAAGAGCCGAGAATCGAACTTCGGACCACTGGATTGGCAGCCGAGCGCGAAAACCACTCGTCCAACGAGGGACTCCGTCACCGGAGAACAGTATTCCGGCAAAAGAAGCACAAATGATCTAAAACAGGTTGCTGAAACTCATCAGATGTTTCTAGAAAGTTACACCTCGAATAGTTAATGCTTCAGGGGAGGTAGGGGTGTGAAATCTGTACGATAACTGCGAATCAATAGCGTTTTCGTTTTGCTGGAACTCTATTCCCTGGTCCGGTCTATGTCCCGATCGAGGTTAAGGGCAGCTACATTTCTCGTAAGTGGAGACTTTACTGCACCCACAAGTGTTGCATCATCGGCATACGGAACAATCTTGTTTTCCAGGCCAACAAAATATATATCACTCGCATACCCTAAAAATAAGAGCGCTTCCAGAACACTGCCCTGTAGAACTCCAGACACAATAGGTTTTGGTTCAATAAAGATCCCGTCCAGTCTACCTCTCAGAAAGTCTTGAACTAAGTCATTCTAAAACATATCCATCCACTAGTATGCAATCTGATGACAGGGCATCCAGTTTCCATAATAGGGCATCTAGAACTTAGAAAAAAAAGATCCAACTACATGACAAATTTTGCAAATAAACCATACAACGTGAACTCTGCCGATATTGGCATCTAGTCTAGAAACCTGAATAAGCATTATACGTGTTTTATTATTATTACTGTATAAGATCTAAAATGATAACTGAAAGTAAAATAAATAAAAAAGTGATGCTAAAAAGCTCAGGTTGTCTTTTTAGAACAATGACTTGCAGAAAAGAAGAAAGAGCGCACAGAATTTATATTCATTTCATCAATGGCTTACAGATTGGCAATAAAAAACATTACAATGTCGAGAGAGCAATAGGAACCTCTATTGATACGACACAGAATATAGAAGAAAGTTCCAAGGAATGAGAGTCTACCAAGATAAAAGGACATTTTCATAAACATTTGGTAAAATATCCGACACACAATGGGACACGGGATTCCACAGAATGCAGCCGTATGTATGGGACAATAGCAATGGCTTTTGCATAATCCCGGTAAACGCGATTAAGACAAGAAAGGGAACTGCTTCTGGTATACTCACCTTGAGGCCCAGTCGGCTTTGTATGACAAATACGGTCTCAATTAAATTCGGAGGTCAATGCAGTAGAAGTTAGTTACACATATGTATAAATATCTTGGTCTTACATGTGTTTCTACCGCATTAGAAATTAAGTACGTTATAAATATCTTTTTCTTATATGTTCTAACACACACGCATTAACACCTCTCTCTCTCTCTCTCTCTCTCTCTCTCTCTCTCTCTCTCTCTCTCTCCTCTCTCATATACATTCACATGTATATACACATACCAAATGTGTGTATATTTGTTATATATATATATGTGTATAGTTTTTTGGGGCTTTTTTTTATTAAATCTACTGATGTCATACTCCTCTACAATAAACGGGAAAAATAACAAAGAACGTGCATGTCAAATAGGAACTTTAATTACAAAAAACAAGAGGACAGATCAACGTCGATTTTTTTTATTCGAAGGAAACAAACAACAATGGGAGGGTTCTGTGTAAAGCACCAAAATGAGAGAGAGAGAGAGAGAGAGAGACTCCACGGTCCATGATAAAACAGCAAATAAATACCAGCGATCAATATTCCCAATGATATCTCGGGTACCGTGGTATTTAACCAATTTCCCTAACATGCCAATTCGAAGGACTTGATCTTCAATGCGAAGTGAAAACTGGAATGAAGCAAAGTTAAAGGAGTCGGACAGCCAAAAGGAGGAAATGAAGACTGGAATGAACCCAGCAATGCAGCTGAGGGTCGAATTTGATGCTTCAGTCTCTTCCGTACCGTCTAATAGTCCGTTCCCTCATAACGGGGTTTTGAAGGAAAACTGGCTCTCTAGAGCAACTGGTTTATGAAAATTTGGATCTAAGCCGAAACAAGGAAAGGTATCGGGCACTGAGTTACAGTAAAAGGTTGAAAAGTGAGTGCAGCAATGGGCCGAAGCGAAGCTGCAAACAACTTTTGAGTAATGCCTGCAGTGCACCATATGAGGTGTACTGACGGCCACTTGTACAAAAGAATGAGAGGAACAATGCAGGAGTTTTAATGGTCTTTTCTCTTCATGCTAAGACAACCAAGTACATTGAACTACAACAGAAAAAAAACGAAGAAAGTAAAGATAAAGTAAAGATAGAGTTATATCTACATTATCTACATCATCTGTAGTGAATAAGACCGTTGGGAAAAATCAAATCTGTATTCTCTTAATATCTAAAAGGTATCTTTGCATCTAATGTTTTACTTTTATAAGCATACAGTGAAATTACGATGATAAGAGGTAGCTGGGAGGTCAAGTCAATTCGACTTATTTATGTAGAGGCTAGTGGTGTGAGAGGCTGGCCACGGGCGAGACGACGGTAAGACATGGTGAGGGGGGTGAATTACTCGTAATTGACATTAAATATATATAATATATATATATATATATATATATATATATATATATATATATATATATATATATACACACACATATACATAGATACATAGATACGTAATATATATATATATTCATACATGTATATATATACATATCATATACATATATATATATATATATATATATATATATATATGTATGTATATGTATATATATGTAGCTTTCTGTAAAATGGTATATGACAGCCACTGAGTAAAACTGGCGTCACAACATCTAGGTTACTGACGCCGCAATAAAATTAAATAGGAAACTAAAAATGAACAGTTAGGGTTTAAAAGGAGTGTCATATAAAAAATATCTAAAAATATATATGTATATAATCATACATACACTTACTTTAGATGTACAGTTACTTTAGATGTATACGATCTAGATTTGTTGAGGAAGGCCACCTTTCTCACACAGATATATATATACCTGTTATACGTATAATACAATCCTACCGAGCTTTGTGGCTGGGTGGGATGAAATTTCCTCCTCAGTCACGTCCCCAGGACAGGAACTTATGTCTCAGATTCCCAAGACTGGGGACATTCGACCAGCAAATGTCTCACAGTCAAGGACACAATCCAGTCATCGCAGAATTTAAGATTTTCGGGATCACTCGTGAAATATCATTGTTGTTAAGGTAGAATGATTAGATCAATTGCCCTTAATAATGCTGACAACATAAGGGCTACAGGACAAACACAGCTAAGTGATCTTTTGAAGTCTTGTTTCACAAGGAAGAAATTAAAGTAAATCGCACGAGACATTAGGAGACGAAGCCCAGGTGCATCAACTTAGACACGTGAAAACTGAAGGAGGATGGTTGGTTTCTCGTAAACTAGGAAATAACTCCCCGGTGAGAGGTCAGTTGTACCCATATATATATACATATAAATGTATGTATGTATGTATGTGTGTATGTGTGTATATATATATATATGTATATATAAATATGTATATGTATATGTATATGTATATATATATATATATATATATATATATATATATATATATATATATATATAGCAATAGAAGAGTTCCGTGGAAATCGGAAACGAATAATAAATATTAAAACCAGGCCCTGAATGAAGAGCATCTTTATTTGCGACTAGTTTCAGAGATTTTATTTCCTCCGTTATCAGGCAATCTATAATGGAATATTAGTTACACTTAAAATCAATGAAGTAACATAAGTTACAAAGCAAAATAAAATAAAATTACATAATTACTATAAGTCACATTAAAATGAAAAAAGCAAAATAAAATATAAAATTACACAATTATCAGACATAACCTAAACCCGCAGCAAAATCTTAAAATATAGAGTAATACACACTGTTTGTTGTCAAAGAGAGCAGAAAAAAAGTCTAAAAACACAGCAGTTCAACAAACCTTTCATTATTACAAAGAGAGGGTTTATCTCTTAGGGTATATAGAGACTCTACCACTTCGAGCTCCATTTCGTTGGTTCTGCAAGAAAGGACTGAAAAGGAATTTAAATTGATAGGATGGTCATATTCTTCAGAGTGTTGACGAATAGCACTAAATGGTTTGTTTCATGGCCTATTTGTCCTAACAGATCTTCCGAGATGTTCGAAGATGCGGACCCTGAACTGCCACTGAGATTTTTCCAATGTACATTGCACTACAGCAATGACACTTATACTTGTACACAATAGCTGACTGCAGCTCAGTTGGTATCACATCCTTGAACCTGAAGAATTTTTGTAGTGTAGATTTAGGCTTAAATACCACTCGAATGTTTATTTGTGGGTAGAATTCATGCAAAAGTTTGGTTAATCTTTTCTTAACATTAAAGGACCTACTTCAAAAAACGCGATAGGAAAATACATAACTGCTCTGTTGACAGTGACAGTTGTAGGTTTTGGAAGTAATAATTTTTGAAGCTCCTATCCTATATACGTATTAGTAAAACTTTTGCTAAAGCCATTGAAAAATAAGCACTGCTTTATGAAATTAAACTCTAGGTCCATGTTAACATAATTTGAACATCTATTAAAAGCTCTCGATGCTAAGGTCGCAATAAAATTTCTCTTGAACTGAACAGGAATAAATGAGGACATTTTGGTGGTCAAACCGGTGAAAGTCGGTTTCCTATAGACAGATGTGAAAAACCCGTTTTCACTGTGACTGATTTGTACACCAAGAAATGCCAGCTTTCCTTCTGTCTCGGTTTCTGAAGTGAATTCAATATTGTTGTGCTTTGAGTTCAAGTATTAAAAAAAAACAGCGAAATGTGGTTATTAGATCTAAAGATTAAGGTGTCATCGATATATCGCCTGCACATCAGAGGTTTGAAATCTTCGGGACATTCATTCAACCATTCTTCCTCATAATGAGAGAGCATATGTATATATATTAATAATTATATATATATATATATATATATATATATAGATATATATATATATATATATATATATATAATATACATACATACACACTTAATTACATGTTTTATTTGAAGAGTTCTATTACTCAGTGGCTGTCATATACATTTTTACAGAAAGCTGCATATATATAATATATATATAATATATAATATATATATATATATATATATATATATATATATATATATATATATATATACTATATATATATATATATATATATATATATATATATATATATATATATATATATATATATATATACATATATATATATAATATATAATAATATATATATATATATATATATATATATAAATATATATAGACACGCAGCTTTCTGTAAAAATGCATATGACGGCCACTGAGTTATAAAATTCTTCAAATACAGTATGGAATTAAGGTTCATACATTGTGTTTTCAGTAGCTCTCCATAGCAAAATTTTCAAAATATCTCCGAATACTTTATTCATATGAAACATGAAGAGCCTTTACCTTCAGAAATACCTAAGAAAATTCATTCCTTTAGAATCAGTTTAGATGACTATGCGTTACGGAAGATTCTTTAATAAAGTGGTCTAGAATAATGTATTCTTGAAACATCGTAAAAAGTAACAATTCAACAATAAATTTTGAAACGATTCCTTCATAAAACAGATACTAACTCATGAAAAATACCTAACATTATATCTTGAAGGAATTTGAACTGCGAAGACCTTCTTAGGATCAATAGCAACGACATAGTGAACCATACGATTGTTCCAAAAACTGAAGCAAAAACATCTTTAAGAATAAAAAGTACTTTAGAACAACTAATGGAAAAATTAAATACAAGTATTTCAATGGAATATAATCATTAAATATATTTAAATTTCAGTACAACCAAAACTATTTCATCAAAAACTTCTTTTTCAGTACTTCCTGAAAAGTTTTTTAATATTTCCTTGTTTCGATAATACACAATTTACCGGTGAAGTTTTTGGTGGGGAAAAAAATGACGTTACCTAACAAAAATGAAATCATCCAATAAAAATTCACAGTCTTTGCAAAATAACAGCTCACTGAATTCTACAGGCATACTAGAATTATGACATAGGGGAGAAATACCATTTACACAAAATATTTATAAAACTATATTTTCATGGCGATAATCTTGAAACAAGTTCTTCTTACAATTTGTGACAATAATAATTAATTTCATGGAACGAGTGTGTGTTTAGGTATGAGAGAGAGAGAGAGAGAGAGAGAGAGAGAGAGAGAGAGAGAGAGAGAGAGAGAGAGAGAGAGTCGCACCAAGAAATCAAGTTTCATTCTAGAAAATAAATGGTGCGTCATTCCTTTACAGGGTAAAGATTCATTATAAGGAGAGGAAGTAATAGGTCACTGACCTCATGTAAAAACTGGAAGCATATTTATCCAAATGACTGAACGGCGCATCTGACCTATTGGAAGGGTGCTGAGACTGACCTTTTTACATATAAGGCTAAATGACCTCTCGAGAATTTCATTCATTGACACAGAGGTCGATCCTTCAGCCTTTCACATTCCCTTCGGCGTAGGAGCACAAACTCGAGAGTTCTCACCGTCTATATAATGGAGCTTTACTCAATTTCTTGCACATATTATATGCATTCAGTGTCTAAACCTAGTCTCTTTTTGCTCAAACACACACACACACACACACGCGCGCGCGTATATGTGTGTATGTGTGTGTAAGTCGCACGGTAAACAATTAATCAATAAAGTCAGTATACATGCTAACGCTAAAGCACGCATTAATCTATGTAAATAAAACAATTTTGCTGGCGACTGAACACACAGATATATATATAAAGAGAGAGAGAGAGAGAGAGAATTCTATATTAAAATGACTCCAAGCATGCATAACGGCTGACCTCAGAAGCGATACCATACCACCAAATAAGAAAGGTATTCTTGCATTATCTGCATTAGTATTTCTGTTCAGCGACCACTGGAATTCGGACACTGGGCCCAGAGTTTATCAGATATGCATGCCTCGAGTTCCTCGGAAAAAGAAATAATCAAGAAATGTACCGAATACTTCATTTTTTGGGGAGCCAAGATTCACCTTTTGAAGCCCGGAAACCCTCGACGTGGCTCACCTTCCAACACGGAGTTTTTAACCAAAAAAATTGTCCATTCGTTTAAAATATAGATTAGATACGGGATGTAATTGCTTTTATATTCTGGAAGGAGAAATAATTTTTTTTGGGGGGTGGGTGGGAGATTGCACCCGTACAGGTCCAATCGGGCTACTGCTGGAACATTGTCGAACGACCTTTTATAGTATACCTGACTGTGACATTATTCTGGAAATGCGCGAGAAGTCATAAATATGCAGCACACGTATTTACTGTCGGGTCCGTTCTTTCCTTTATCACAAGACTCTTATTTTTTTCATTTATTTTTTTCCCAGGTTTCAGAACGTACATCTTGTACCGTATGTCTGTTGTACCTCCACCTTTACAACTTTCACGCATTCTAATTTACGTTATTTTGATAATTTGCCTTTTTTTCACAAACTATACGGTTCTTCGGCAAACTGTTCTTTTTCACTATTACTTTTCCGTGCTTTCAAAATCCTTTTTAGCGCAACTCCAACCTCTCTCTCTAACAGAGGAATACAGTATTGATAAAAATATGCAAAAGAGAATTGTCAAAACTCACTCCCTGTCGTTATTTCTAAACCAGGCAATGGTCCGAATCCCGCCGCCGCCGGTGACGAAGTAATTTTCAATTATAATTCCCCTTAGAGTTAAGTTATTTCAAAGGTATAGTGAATTGGATAATAAACGGTATTTGTGAACATACAAAAGTTCCGAGGGTCAGTGACAATATATATATATATATATATATATATATATATATATATATATATATATATATATATATATATATATATATATATATATATATATAATATATATATATATATATATATAATATAGTATATATATATATATATATATATATATATATATATATATATATATATTGCTTACGTCAGTAAATAGGTAAGTTTGTGTGTACGTGTATTTATATACATCGCAAATAAATATATATATATATATATATATATATATATATATATATATAGTATATATATATATGTGTGTGTGTGTGTGTGTGTGTGTGTGTGTGTAGTTTATATTACAAATCAACACGATAATCAAGTTGACCATCATTAACAAGAGGTGTTAACACAAGGTGGAAATCCACTAGGGTGGCATCAGAGCATTGACCCAAGGGAGATATCGACCAGGGATATGAAGACATTGAGGACATGAGATTTACGGGCTGTTTGACTGACCCAAACTTTATTCGTATGGCTTTGAAATCTCAAGTTGGCGTATCCTTAAAATGTAAGCCCCATACACGGAAAAATCTTATTAAGATTGCTCTTGGTATTCATAAACCATTTTTTAATTGAGAATATTAATTACTACGCATTGAACAGAAGGCCAGAGTAAATTTCAGATAATTTTTGAAATATCAAACTAAACATAAATGAAAAGGAAATGAAGATCGCAAAATGAATGTAAGAAACACCAAAATTCTAAGAATAATTTATGCTTCTTCATTGCTGTTCAAAACTCGGAGTAAATAATTAAATTTCGAAGTAACAAAGTCTACTCTTTCCATACTCTTCCTGGTAAACAAAAAATAAATAGTTTGTAATTACTGAAAGCATAGCATGCCACCGAATGTTGCTAGAGTATCTAAGTGTTAATTTATATAACGTGATACATTTTCAACATAACACATGTTATGTACGAAAATCTACATTCACAGTATTTACTCAAAACATCAGCTCTAACAGAGGATTCCAGTATAAAGTCACATATATAAAATAAAGTTCTAGCTAAATATTTCCTTACAGCCCTATTGAAAACATGGCTTGCTTGTTTGCAAAAGAATAACTAACGTCACTCCGTAATGTACAAACACGTCCGACTTCCTGCGCACGATCGCTCAACACTTGAGCGCGAGGAAAGGCCAGAAATCATAACTCATCCGTTATCCTTATCGGAAGATGGCCGTCCGAAATATAAATTATAGCACAACTTTATTAGTTGCCTCGCCATTACTCTACAATCCTCGACGCTATCACGGGACCAGTGAGAGACGCTATCAAAATGCCACGCGAGGATAGGGTGCCATTATTCACTAACGAACCACAACAGGTCCAGTGGTCGAGGAGATATACGCTTGCGTTTTGTGGTCTGCGGCGAGTTATAAATATATTTTCAGTAGTCAGCGGAACATTAATCTCGTTTTTGAAAGAGAGGTCAAAGG
This sequence comes from Macrobrachium nipponense, assembly GCF_015104395.2. Taxonomy (NCBI): domain Eukaryota; kingdom Metazoa; phylum Arthropoda; class Malacostraca; order Decapoda; family Palaemonidae; genus Macrobrachium; species Macrobrachium nipponense. The sequence continues at coordinate 52,038,556 of NC_061101.1, forward strand.
AACAGTGAAGTATGAAACGGCCCACAGATTCTGCCTAACAGATCACAGCACTCGCACCAAGCATAATAAGGACAAAGAATAGTGATGGATGGAACGCCTGCGTCTATTACTCTGAAGACAAAGTATGCTCGTTGAGGGTATGTGATTACCATGTGATAAGCATAAATATTAAATATTATTGTATCATTGCTTGTGAATAATGAGAGAGAGAGAGAAGAGAGAGAGAGAGAGAGAGAGAGAGAGAGAGAGAGAGTTAATTCGCACTTGACAAATTTGACTTTAAACAAAGGAAAACGGAGTGATTCATTTACCACAGAGCTCAGGCCACCACATTCTAGAAATTAATGGTAAGATATACTGATCAAAATAGTCGACTTTCAAGGTCGTCAACTGCACGTTAACACTGGACATGCAAAGCCAGAAGAGTAAACTACGAAGAATCATGAATATGAACGTTAACAATGGTCACAGAAATATCTTTGCATGGTGCAGAAAATAGCTAACTTACAATGAGCGTGAGAAACCTCAAGATTTCAGCATGATCTGTGATTTGAAAATGGAGGTGCTGGATTCAAATCTACCACAAACTACAGTAGATCTGAATAAATTCTGCCTAAATGAGATGGAGCTGCTTTGGAGAGATGAGAGGTCTCAAGTACACAATCTTCGCCCATGATGCAATTCCTGAGGTGGATGCTAAGAATATTAGACTGGGAGATAAGAAGGAGGGATCTTATAAATGCACTTCATGCATTACGCCTGTCTACGCCAGTTTAGGCGAGTAGATACAGTTTGCTGAATTGAGATTGAGGATGTGAGTTTTTGAGAGTGAAAGTGAGTTTTTTGAAGGGGAATTGAAAGTGAGTTTTTGAAGGGGAGACGAGACGAGTTGTTGAGGGGGACAGAAAAATGAGTTTATGAATGCGAGACAAAGTCAGATTTTGATGGCATGAATGAATATGAGTTTTTGAAGGGGAGACTGAAAGTGAGTTTTTGAAGGGGAGATTGAAAGTGAGTTTTTGAAGGGGAGATTGAAAGTGAGTTTTTGAAGGGGAGGGAGACTGAAAGTAACTTTTTAAGGGGGATTGAAAATGAGTTTTTGAGGGGAGACAAAATCAGATTTTCATAGTGGATTGAATATAGGTTTTTGAAAGGGAGATATAAAGTGAGTTTTTGAAGGTAAGAATGAACGTGAGTTTTTGAAGAGGAGACTGAAAGTGGGGTTTTGAAGGGGAGACTGAAAGTGAGTTTTTAAGGGGATTGAAAGTGAGTTTTTGAAGGGGAGAAAAAGTGAGATTTTGATGGCGGGATTAAATATGAGTTTTTGAAGGTGTGGCAGAAAGTGAGTTTTTGAAGGGGGAATCGAAAGGGCGTTAAATTAGGGTTTTTGATTTTTGAAAGGAGTGAAGGGGGTGAAAGGGGAATTGAAAGTGAGTTTTATTAAATGGGGTGGACTTTTTGGGAGTAAAGTGAGTTTTTTTGAAAGGAAATTTTTTTGGAAAGGGGGAGTTAATTAGTGATTTTTGAAGGGGGGGATTGAAAAGGGGGATTGAAAGGTTTTTGGGGGGGAAAGGGGGGATTTTTGAAAGGGGGGTTGAAGTTTTTGAAGAAGGGGGGGAATTTGAAAGTGAGTTTTTGGGGGGAAGAAAGGGGGGATTTTTGAAGGGTTGAAAGTTTTTTGAAGGGGGGGCATTGAAAAGTGAGTTTTTGAAAGGGGGGGATTGAAATGAGTTTTTTGGGGGAAAGGGGGGGAAATTGAAAGTTTTTGAGGGGGGTTTTTGAAAGGGGGGGATTTTGAAAGGGGGTTGGAAAGTTTTTGAAGAAGGGGGATTGAAAGTGAGTTTTTGAAAGGGGGGATTGAAAGGTTTGAAGGGGGGTTTTGAAAGGGGGGGATTTTGAAAGGGGGGTGGATTTTTTCAAGGGGGGATTTGAAGGGGTGGGAAGTTTTTGAAGATTTGAAAGTGAAGTTTTTGAAGGGGGGTCAATAATGAGTTTTTGATGGAGAGGCAAAGTCAGAATTTCATGGCGGGATTTTTTTTTTTTTTTTTTTTTTTTCTTTTTTTTTTTTTTTAAGGATTCATACAAATGGAATGGAATGGGAATCAAGAGTTTGGGCCAAAGGCCAATCACTGGGATCTATAAGGTCATTCAGCACGGCAAAGGAAAATGAGCGTAGGTAGGTCTGAAAGGTGTAACAGGAGGAAAAAACCTTCCAGCTGCAATATGAAATAATTGTAAGGAGAGGGTGATCAGCAAGGTGGACTAAAGATCAATGTGAATGGAGGTACAATAAAAAGAATGAAAGGGGTTCCAGCTAGGGGCCGAAGGAACGCTGCAAAGAACCTTTAGTAATGCCTACAGTGTACCCCGTAAGATGCAACGACGGCATGAACCCCATACGGGGCATACATATGGTCACGGGAAATATAATCAAATTCATGTATTTAAAAATGCCTCCATCTTCTCGCCTAGGAATTGTCAACGAATACCTTAACTTTAATGGTTTTCCGTAATGTCATCCTTTACTTCTGGTCCTTCCCATAAAATCTACATCAACCGAGATAAACGTTATCTGTTTGGGACAAGGCAGTTACTGCAAAACACAGGAAGAATTTCATCCGGAAATGACTTAAAAATAATAGGAATTCCATCATTCCCGAAACTCCCAATAAATTCCAAGCTACTGTAAACCCAAGGGAAAGGAGATTCCAAGGAGGCTCTCAGATATGAATTTAACAATAACAGGAATCGTCAGTCTTTGGCTTGGATGAAATTTTAATGAGAAAAGTGAAATGTCTCCTTACCTCCTTCCTCGTAAAATTATAAAGTGGATATTTAAACAGGTTGTTCTAATGTATCTGATAAAAGAACGGTGAAAGGAAGGTTAAGATCAGAAGAGAATACCAGATATAATAACGATACTCTCTATACTTTGACCAAAAATATGCTTTTGCTTAACAAAAAGATACATAACTAGAACTATATTATAAAGATGCGTTGAGTTGTGCACTACTATTATTGAAATACTGTACATTATATATATATTATATATATATATATATATATATATATATATAGATATAATATATATAATATATATATATATATATATATATATATATATATATATATATAATATATATATATATATATATATATACGCATACATCCGGAATTTCCCATACGAATGGTACGCACTAGTTACATTCACTCCAGCCCTACAAATTAAGGAACACACACACACACACACATATATATATATATATATATATATATATATATATATCTATATATATATCATATATATATATATGTGTGTGTGTGTGTGTGTGTGTGAGTGACATTCATGGGTTTCCTGCCCATGTCCTTTAATAAAGGATTTGCGTCCTCCCTGCCCCCAGCCCCCATAAAAATGACATCCAAATCGTATATTTTTAAAACTCGGCGTAAAAAAACTACCAGAGACAAATGACATTTGACTTGGCAGCCATGCGTGGATAAATACAAGTCGCAAGTTGCCGTGTTTTCATGAAACACCTCGTTTTCGCAGTCGCTTCTCTCTGGAGACTTCAGTGGCATACTAACTCGGTCACAAGGTTACTTTCTTGCTCTGCATGTAAAATAATATTTGTTATTGCTATCATCCTTAAAACTCGCAGTTACAGTGTGGGTTATATTTTATCTAAAAACAAAAACTCTAAATATAAAATCTTTCGCACATTCTCATTTCCAGAGATAAAAGTACTATTTTCTATTTTTCTTACCAAGCCTATCAATGCAAGACATTATTTAAGCCAACCAACGTTTCTGGAGTATTTACCTGAAATATTCATAATACTGTACATTCTATTTTCGCTAATAGTAATTAAAATATGACAACTGATGAAGTTTAAGAACAATCGCGCAACGTACTACTACGTTGAAATTTATTCAGGTTAGATAAAAAATGATAATAAATTGCTATCACGCTCTAAAAATGTCTACGTCCCATGACAGGCTAAGAAGCGTTAACCCTTTCAAAATAAGACAGCATCTCGCATGGTGTACTTGTAAGGCAGCTGTGTATTAATGTATATTATGACTTACATGATTCCTACATATGCTTCCCTACAATAAAAACAAGTACAGCATTGAATATCAAGACCCACCGTGATCCGCTACCAGTCGCGTACTATTTCTAGGTCATATCAGTCGAGTCATCCTGTGGACTTCCAATACCCACTGCCCATACACTCATCAAGAGCAGATTTTTCCACCACCTCTTGGGAATATATATATATATATATATATATATATATATATATATATATATATATATATATATATATATATATATAATCAAAGGAATAAAACGCGAGTCGCGTAGCACGCGCAAATAGTGAGGCACATATAACTAAGATTCCAAAAAGTCTTAAGTTTTTGTGTTCTGATTCGACTTCAAAATAGGAGTTATATTATTTTTTCTTACGATACTCGTACTCTCGAATGATAAAGGTTTGAAAACTAATCTATTTCATAATTCATTTCATAATTTATAGGGAGTGTCCGATCTTTACCATTAATAAAGAGTGAGGATCAGACATTTAAATAACTGTGGTTGTAAAACCTTTACCACGACGTTGGATTGGTTTGAACACAACATACCAGATTTTGGGCAAAGGATTTCAAGTCAAGACGACTGATATAGAACAACTGATTTTAAATTCAATTTATGCCTGAAAAATGAAATGGCAGAGATGGCTTATTGCCACATGGTGTGAGAGACCATTTAAAACTCCATTTCTTGAATACAGTTTATCAAACTCGAATCACGTAGATATGTGGTGCCGGCAACAACTGCCTATATCCCAGAGGTGTTCTTTTGGGGGAAATCACTTGAGGCCTGCTTTCAATCACAAACATATAGATATTCTTATATCACGCACTGAGTGATTGATTTATGGTTACTAAAGCTGGCTTCACAACATCTAGGCTACTGGCACACGCAAGTATAATAAAGTAGAGAATATAAACGTAACACTGATCATTTTACAAAACTTAAATGTTCCAGAAGCAATGGTACTTTTGCAGGCGCTTTTGTCTTTCCTGCAACACAATATTCTACTCTACCGTTAGTCTCATAAAACCTGGAAATTTTTCAAGAAGCCAAAATGTAAACAACTGTTCCACATATTTCCCTAAAAAATAATTCTGTAACAATTCTAAGAGCCCAGTTCCTAGGATATTCCTGATTCAAAAGCAATATTTTTTAAAGCAAATTTTCAAAACTTGATAGTTATTTGGTTACCATGAGTGCTAATCATACCTAGAAGTTTCTCAGTAATTTCAAAATATCACCAAACCATTACAGACGTATCACAAAATTTCTCCTATGAATTCTAAGAGTCCCATTTCTGATGTATTAAAGGAAACTTCTACCTTTAGAAGCGTCATACTGTTTGTTATCATGACCGTTTCTTCTTGACCATTCCCATCCAGAAAATTTAAAATACCAGTGACTCATGCCATAAATCTAACACTGTACACCTACTATGACCAGTAATTCATATAAAATACACTAATTATTAACTGTTACATCAAAAGCAAGGATCTTTATTCCAATGTTCCCAGCTTTTCAGTCGTAGTGAACAAAGAAGGAGGCAAATATCTACAAAACAAAATATTTACAGATTCTACCCTAATTTTACCTCTCACTGCTCGACAGATGCTAATAGTGCAAACCTCAAAAACAGTATTTTGGTGCTCCACTAACAAGGCCTTCATACTATCTGTCTTTTCCATACTTAACGGACTGAGAGAGAGAGAGAGAGAGAGAGAGAGAGAGAGAGAGAGAGAGAGAGAGAGAGAGAGAGAGAGTCTTAACACTAATGGGACGGCGTGACTTATAAATTTTCTTGCCTTTAGAAACTACTCCATCTACAACTATTCTGATTTTCGCCCGACTTATTCATAGCAGAGTAGTAAATTTCAATCTGAGTAGGGTTCCTCAGGCCGAGTCCAAATAAACACTCATTCACATTATCAGGGAGAATTTCCCAAATCCGAGCATCCGGACCCCAACCTCGGTTTATCTCATTCGTTTATCAAGGACCATACCTCATGTACACTTCCTGTCTCCGTTTCCTCCGAGATTATTAGTTTTCTCTATCTCATTATACACTTCGATTTTTCAAAGCCTATCTACGGTTGGCTTCTCATTGCCTCTTGTCACTTATCATCCATCCCCCCCTCCACCCGCCCCGCAGCCCCCAGCACCCCTTTCCCCGTTACGTATCGCTCCATCCACCTCTCACTTTACCTCCACAATTCATCTCTGCAAATGATGCCCCTCCTCTCGCCCAGATACCAACCTCCTCACCCCCACCCCTCCTAATCCCTAACCCCTTATCTCTATCCTCTACATCTCTAAACTCCTGCCTAGTCAGGGCCTTATCGCCTATATCGTTCAGTCCATCGCCCCTTTTCACATTCCTTATCGACACATCTCTCTCCCATCACCTTTATCCATATTTGATCCCATATCATCATTTCCTCCAATGCAATCTATTACCACCCTCCCTCCCCCCCCACTCCCCACCCCTTTCCCTCACCCCTCATCCCTCATTCATAAGGGGGAGGGCCCTTACCTCCACCCAACCCTCTCTTTAAGCCTTATTTGATCTTGATCTCGTTCTACGGCTCATTAAACTCTGTCAGTGCAACATTAGTTGCAAGCTGTAGGCGAGGGTGTGTGGCTGTTCCTCAATCTTTCTGCCTGTGTGAGGTCGACTGCCTCTCTCTCTCTCTCTCTCTCTCTCTCTCTCTCTCTCTCTCTCAATACGGGGAATTGACTTGGGAGTGGTTTCCTGGTGCGTGCTCGCATGCCCGCTTCAAGCACAATCACCGTAAAGAATGTAAGACCGAATTCGTAGGAAGATGACGTCTACAAGCCAAAGCCAAAGGCACCCTTGGAATTTTCGGTGTAAACAAAGTTATAAGCAACAGCAGCGCTAAATAGCTCTGAGCAAAACGAGATAAGAAGGATCAAAACACGCCTCACGCACCAATTAAAAGAAAATATGAAAAAAATAAGCGAATTACTTTGATTTTTTTCATTTATCTTTCACGTCACAGTCTCTATGTTAAACAGAAGCATATATTAATGAATTCAGTTAAACCGAAACAACATTCAACCGAAAACTTACTATATCGCCCATTCCCGTCACACATGACCACTCAATATTTTTTAAAATAAAAGTAAGTGTGGCATTTTATAGCTCGTCTTTCATTACAAGGTGTTAATCTAAACTGCAGTAGCCCCCCTACCAATGTTGAAACTTGAGGAATTTTGTTAAAAGGGCACCGGAGCGAATTCTTGAAACCACTTACATCCTCATTTACAACAATGGGCCACAGAATTTCCACAATTTATGATATCTTACACCGAGAAGGAGATATTATAAACTCTTCAACGCTCTGATAACACAGTGATTTCACCGTGTTCTGTGCCTGAGCATTAGCTAGATCGTCTTAGAACCTTTGAATAGGGCAATCTGAAGCATACTATGTGTCATTTAGTCCTATGGTTCAAGATTTTGTTTAGCCTTAAAGGCTACATTATAGGACTTCCACTTTTGTGATTACTTGATATTACTGTGATTTTCATCTTACCCTTTATGAGCAGACGTTTTATTTCTAATGATGGAGCTACAAGTGTATCAGGAATTTTGACTCATTTTCTTATCCACGTCTGGTGTTTCCGGTTCTACTCCTTAACAGTACTGAACCATTACCCTCTCCTAAAGAACTGACAGGCTTTGTAATTTGAAACGATTTACCGTACTTAACGACCAACACTCTACTTTTATCGCAGGTACAACTGAAGTGCTGCTTAAGGGGATCCCTTTTTATCATTACGAAGGACCATAGATTCTCTCTCTCTCTCTCTCTCTCTCTCTCTCTCTCTCTCTCTCTCTCTCTCTCTCTCTCTCTCATAAATGATGTACGAAAAGCCCCCTCAACCTTCCTACTGGTTAGCCCAAAGCCCAGGCTTTTCCGACTTTACTCCCATCAACTTGAAAAAATATTAATATAGAGAGCTCACTCATACATGCAGGTGTTATGAAATAGAAGCACACATACAAGATATATAAAATAAAATAATTTTCCCAAGCAATACAAATAATATATTATATAGATATATCTATATATATCTATTTATATATATATTATTATAATAATAAGATATATATATCTATATATATATATAGATATCTATATAATATATATATATATTATGATTAATAATTATTATATATCATAGGATTATATTATAAATAATAAATATATGTATATTATATTAATATTATATATTAAAAGTATAATATATATATATATATATTCTTATATATATATCTATTATATATATCTTATATATAGTATCGATATAATATTAGAATATGACCATATATTAGAATAGCATAATATATGATATATTAGTTATATATTAATATATATATATATATAATATAATATATATATTCTATATATATATATACTATAGATATATATTAAAAATTATATATTATATATAGATATATATATTAAGATATAGTATAATATTTATTATATTATAGATATTATATTAATATATATATATATATATGTATATTGGATGCAAACGACGCAATCCTGAAAATACTGGCCTACCGTTTTTTCACCTGTGCTTCATCTCTTCCATAAATCCCGAATCACCTTCAGGCTTCCGTCTCTTAGTTCCTACCCAAGCAAGTCTGGGTCTTCCAACTCTTTTACTGCCCACAGCAAAACCCAATTGCTTGATCTGCCCATTTTTATTTTTCATTAAATGAAAACTATTGTAGCGGCTTTGTCTTCTCGTCCGCTTTTTATCTGTCCGCCCTCAGATCTTAAAAACTACTAAGGCTATAGAGGGCTATAGAGGGGTTATACACAGTACAGAAAACTTGATTGCGCGGAAGTTTTTACTTGTTAGTCTTTCACCTAATTCCGATGGAAAGGAGCCTGCATCGGATATCGCTGTTCAATATTTGAAAGTTTTTGCCTAATTAATTCTTTCTGTATCTATCGCTGTTTTGACCCTTTAGTGAAAACCCTGTGCTCATTACTTCTGTTTTTCTTTTATCTATTTTCAGTCCAATGTCTCTAGATATATGAAGCATTCCACTAAAAAATCTTCGTTTGTTTTGTTTGTTTGTATGGTGTTTTTACGTTGCATGGAACCAGCGGTTATTCAGCAACGGGACCAACGGCTTTACGCGACTTCCGAACCACGTCGAGAGTGAACTTCTATCACCAGAAATATACATCTCTCACTCCTCAGTGGAATGGCCGAGAATCGAACTCGCGACCACCGAGGTGGGACGCGAACACCAGACCAACCACGCCACTGAGGCGCTTTAAACAAGCTTCGTACACCAACCGCAGTTTTGTGATTTAAATCAGCATCACTTCTTGCAGTCTGCTAAGTTTCCAGCGTTACTCACCTCCAAAACCTCTTTTCCCATTTCCAACCGCATAGTTTCATTATAAAAATTTACAAGAAGGACAACAGGCAAGTTGAAGTAGCATTCCCCTGTAGCAATCTGCTATTAACTGCGCACACACCTCACAAGACCACGTCAATATAAATTTGCACCCACTTCGTTCATACATAATTTCAATTAACTTTACATTTTCATCTGGAAGACCCTAGTGACGTAAGACCTCCCGTAATACTGGTCCGCAGACGATGTCAAATGCCTTCTCCTCATTACAAAGCCACGGGAAGGTGGATTTCTTAATCCCTGCATAGTATGTCCTCACACAAATATTTGCATTGTGCGATTCACGCCTTTTCTAGAACCAGCTCGTTCATCACTGAGCGCTTTATCAGTTTCATTTTCCAGTACTAAGAATAAGGGGACTGATTACTCTTTACACAATGCTTTTATTACATACTTGTAAATGCAATGCCTATTCTGACCCAAATAAAAAATAAAATCAACCACAATTCATACATGGGATTCTATAAATAAGGTTTCCTGCATTTCCGAGGACAGTTTAGTATGATTTAGTAAGATTGTTCTAATTCGTATGAAAATCAGGAAAATATAACATTTAATCGAGTATTTTCAACCTTGATTTGATGGACGTGTGGCCAGCATTATAAAATGTTCTCGACAGCTTTAATGTTGCAAAATTTCAAAATATGAACTGGATGGCATAATTTCTTACTATTTTTCTCCAGAGAGAGAGAGAGAGAGAGAGAGAGAGAGAGAGAGAGAGAGAGAGAGAGCTCAATCTAATTAGCTGGACGCAATTAAAGAATGAAATGAAAACAAACTGAATAGACGGCTGAGGAGTTGTTATGGGGCTTACTTAAATGAAGAAATCAGTAAAACAGTCTATTATGCACATCGTGTGGTGAGCTACTAGCTAATGCAATCATATTTGCACGATCCGGAAAAACTACCTTAAGAGCTTATGGCTGACGATTTATGGATTTGTTCGAATCCATTTATACAAACAACAGTGCGAAATGAATCCGAGTGATGCAATTACTGATTCACTTACGTTTCCTAAATAGACAGCCGCTCAGTCTGATGGGTGGTGGTAACGTTCGGACTGCCTTACATCGTCAGTCACTTGGAAGGAGGTATTCTCCTTCCCTCCCCCGGCCCCCTTCCCCATACAAGGTTTCACAAGAACTGCATAGAACTAATGTGCTGGTTCACCGACGTCTGACATTGTTCCCACAAGGATAATGGAATAAGCGTGTTTTCACTGCACACACACTTCAGAAAATGCCGCATATTGTTTGTGTGAGAGTGCGCTGAATAATTAATATGGCTGGCATTTCGCGCCCCCCAAAAATGGAGACACGAAACAGGACCTATATCACTGCTCGCGAGGAGTCCCGTGGCTCCGAGGGACTTCAAAAAATAAGAACGCCTTTGCAGTCGACCTTCGACACATAATGAGGGGCGGTACCGGTAAGGTCCAGGAGAAACAGGGCAGTTGCAACACACGGGAATTAATCGTTCTCCTTGATTTGTTTGCTGATTCCCCCCACCCCAAAACCCCAACCCGCCCAACCCCACCTGAAACAAAAAAAAAAAAAAAATACATTCATTGAGAGGTATTTGTGTGCATCCTGAAATTTACCATTTTTATTGACTTGACAATGTGTGAATCTGACACAGTTTCATGTGTGAGATTAGTAAATGTAAGACTAACCGTTAGACAAAACCTTCCTGTTGTTTATCATGCTTTTTTCCCCCCCCTTTAACCCCCCCTGGGGAAAAATAATAATGAAATAATAGGCATCATTCTAACAACTCTCAAAGTAATTACACGGAATACAAGTTACTTAATTAAGGGCAAAAACAGATAAAGACTGACTGTTCTTCGTGAGATTCAAAGCCATTAATTAAGACTGGTAAAAGAGTGAGGGGGGCATCTTGGGATAAAAACCCAGCAACATTAGGAATCTTTGACAGTTTAAGGTTTAAGTAGGCCAAGATAGAAAAGATCAGTACATAGTGATCCCCACAACTCAGGTCGTTCTAAAGACAAGTTTGCACTGTGACAGTGGCTCGTGACTACTCATACTCGCGGGTGTGGCTTCTGGTTTCACGACTCAGGTGTTAACACCGAGACCTTAACTATTTGTATGCGATAGATTTTCTTATCGATTCTATCGGAGGCGACGGCTCATTGAGCTGCTTTAGGCAGACGAGTTCCTAACAGTGAGAGCACCAAGAGCTACGCAGGAGATTACAGGTGAAAGAGTTCAAAAGAGGCAAGCAGGGTTAGAGGGGATACAGCACAATCGACGATAAAATCAGGAGAATTTTTTAAATGTGCAGGAACGAAGCAGAAACAGACAAAAAAAATCATAACTTGTCAGCTCTGAGCGAGGAAAGGAAAAACTATAAAATACAGATAAAATACAAGGAACAACATAAGTAAGATTTCGGTTTTTTTGAGAATATTTCAAGAACCACCCAGTGAAAAAAACATGCAAGAACTAGTAGAAGGGAGTTGTCGTAGAAATAAGCAAAAGATAGGTTGGTAGTCATTAGTGTAAACAGCTATTTGGGATCTTGGGCCCACAAAGGGGAACATATTAACCTCTTGAAAAGAAAAATTAGACAAGCAGATTAATGATTATTCTTAATAAAGACAAAAAAGTAAAAGGCCCAATCATACAAAAAAAAAAAAATAGTGTCAAAATGACTAATAAAAGTAATGTAAGTAAATCCATTTTGCCCCTGCTTTAAATGACACTGAATTGCATTTGACATCTTTCAGCCTTCACGGTGAAGTCACAACAATTTGTACTTGTCAGCTATTAAAAATGACTTTTCCCGCTCTCACTGATATTTACACTTCCCTCGCAAAGAACTTCCAATGCAGGACCTTCATACCTGGAATACTACCGTGAAAATTCAGTCGACTAACCTAAACACACATGATCAGTGGTAAGAAAAAATCAAATGTACTTAATAAATCATCACTTTGTGACGAATCAGTGACGATTTTGATGTGAAACTGGAAATGACAATCACAGGAGCAAGGCTTTCTTTTTGGGTGACTGACATACACCGTACTACAGGCTGACAGGATCCAGCCAGCAAAAGAGGCGAAATGTGTCCTCATAATTAAATATAATAACACTGGAATAATCTCTCTCACTAAGGAGAATTTTATAGTAACAATCTTATTATATTTGAAACCAATAAAAGATTTGTGAAAAAATATGAAACAACAATGTCATATATAAATGGCCACGCATTGTACAGACCGGGCCACAATTTTGATCGAAGTATGTATGCATGTATGTATGTATGTGTATTATACATATACAAACATATATAAACTATACATAATATTTATATATATATGATATATATATATATATATATATACATATATATATATATATATATATATATATATGTATGTATGCATATATATATATATTAAAACAGAGCCAGAGAGCTTGGTAGCTCCAGTTCTCTCATGTAATTGTTAGTTACAGCATTCACATACTTCACGGGAAAAAGTAATCGCAATGGCATAAACAATAACGTGTGATAAAACTCTCTAGTGTTCAATTCTTGAGGAAAACTGTAAGTAGCCATATAAAAGGTGTGACCTGGGTGAACAAAATTTCTCTTTCGTGTCATGAAGTTCATTCTCTAATTTTCTATTAATTATAGCATTATATGCGCCAAGTAAAAATGTTATTATATACGTTTATATATATAACATCACGAATATATCATGTGTAAACATATAATGTATATGTACTATACACGTATGACCTATCTAATTGGAGCGGAAAGTGAGAATTAATGCACATCTCCTGAAAAAACGTAGTTGACTAAAACATCCACAACCCTCAACTGAGTATAATTATAATATACAATCTTCATTTACATAATGGTCAGAAGAAAAAACAAGGTGCCAGCTACGCTGCAGCTTGAATTTTCCACTGAAATATCGACTGCGAAGTATGGCGCAAGTATAACGATTAGATCACTCAAGGATGAGGGGTTTTTGCTTAAACAACGTAAACAACGGACCGTAAAGTGAGACTGACATTTATCGTTCACGATAACATTCAAGTAATTATGGCTAATCCAAGAATTGGACACATTAAGCGATATGGCAACCTTTTGCACAGCGCTTGCCTTACTAATGATTCGTGGGTCAGAGAATAATGTAAGTTTATTCAATCATACGGCAACAAAGCACGTACTGTATTTAATTGTCCTGCTGTCTATATATATATACATATACATATATATATATATGATATATATATATATATATATATATATATATATATATATTATTTATGCATATATTTACATACGCACACACACGCTCTCACACACACAAACAGCACACACACACACACATTATATATATATATATATAGATATATATATATATATATATAGTATATATATATATATAATATATATATGTATATCATATAATATATATATATATATTATATAATATATATAAATATATATCTATATATATATCTATATTACCTACACGTAGGAGGGTGGGTCTCAGGGAAAAACAATGCATCGATCTCTGCAACATTCACACTTAAACTGCAAAATTGTGGAATAGCTCCTTTACAGAAATCTATTCACAAAACTATCTGCGACGTACACCTACACAAAAAACCTAACCAGCGATGCATTGAAGCCCCAACACATACTGTGCCATTCTCCTCTATCTTGTAACCATTTTAGAATTTCTATATCTTTATATTTATTACCTCTTCAACATTCTTTCTTTCATTCGCATCCATCATCCCAACTTCTCTTCTATAGTGGAGAGCTGGTTCAGCAATTCCTTCATACATTCCTACCGCACTGCACAAAGTATTTATCCATAAACGAGTTCATACACGGATATCTGGAATGTGCTTGCAAGCGCCATGCCATGCTCCACTGATGCACTTGGCCTCTCTTTGTGATAACCCATCCACGACCAGACCATACCCAAACGTATTCTGGAACATAATTATAATTTCGAGTCACGTGTCTCAATATGTATTCGTTCCTTTCGACAAAAAAAAAGAAGGAAAATAATATATATATAGTATATATATATATATAATATATATATATATATATATATATATATATATATATATATATATATATATATCTATATATATATATATATATATATATATATATATATATAAAATACTGATGTTCTAAGAGTTACAGAAAATAAGCATAAACATAAAGGAAATTTAACGGGGCAATGTCTTAACGGGTATTCATAAGAGGCTTTTCACATGATTTTAAAGGAAAGAAACGAGAAACATTCCTCATCCTCCAGAGAGCCGTACATCCATCAAGTATGGGTGACTTCTTAATTCTTCCCAACATCCATATGGGCAACAATCTTTCAGGTGAACTGACCGCAGTCACTGACCTCTTGACCTCTTCCATAGGAGAAGAACATTACGCCACAAAAAAGAAAAGATGGGCAACAGTTAACACTATTCCCATCTTCCAAATAATCAAGTTATGGAGAGGAATGTGTTTGAGATACAAGGATGTTACTCTTCGAGAAAGATAGACAAATTAAAGTATGTGACCATTTGAAAGAAATGTTAGCTGTCTGATGGGCTAATTAAAACAGGAAACGACTAATTAAACATGTGTGACTATGAATTCCTGTATGAAATGGAACTGCCTGAGTGTAGTTCGGAACACGTGGGTAATTCAACGAAGTTGTCTACCACAGATTTTTAACACAGGAAGAACATTGTCACAGCTTGAGCTATGTTAATTAAAATTTTTCTTTTTATAGTATTCTATGTAAGGCTTGGTTACAAACCGACCTAAGAATGTTAGAGATCTTTTATATCGGGAAACTAAAACCGAGCTTGAATCTATATAGGTAAAAAGAGTAAGAGATAAAAAAAAAAAAACGTAATCTTAGCGCCATATTATTCCAAAACCACCGAAGCTTTGCTCAGGAACATCGAAAGAAACCATGAAATCTAATGAATCTAATTAAAAAAAATAATAAAGAAAAAAGACAGCTTTGGACTCCAGCCATTAGTTTTATAACATGGTAACACTATGATCCGTCTACTTCCATTTTCAAATATATTTACTGTCACAAATGATCAGGGCATTGTTCGAGTGCTATTGCTGAATGCTTGTCAGTCAGGAGTCCCGCTCTTATGTGGTTTATTCTAAAATATACTGAGTGTATATTGCCTTTTTTCGAGCCTGTTTGATATGTCTTATATCTAGATTTATCAACAATATCCTTGTTTTGAACATTAAACACGAGGAAGTTTTTCTAGTCAAAGATCCTGTCTTTAGTACTGACTACTCCTCTCTCTCTCTCTCGTCTCCTCTCCATCTCCTTCCCATCCTCCTCTCTCTCTCTCTCTCCTGCTCCTTCTTCCTCTCTCTCTCTCTCTCTCTCTGTTTTTGTGTTCGGCTGGGAAACTTCACAAATATCACTATGAAATTTTGATTGTGCCACATTTTATAAGAAAAAGGAGCTGCGTCATTATATGTACCTGATACAACTTTGACGACGGAACCTTACTAAATCTAATACCATTTTCTGCCTCTCATTCACCAAACCTTACCCAAGGCTTTTTATCTCGGTACCTTAACTGGTCTATAGGTTATTATGATGATCTCGTTCACCTCTTTTTCTAAGTGACTAGCGGCAGCGAGTTGCTCCTGGTGTGTTTTTAATTGACCCAGTGATTATGAAATTTGGGTCCTGAGCTCAGACCAAGATCCGCAACCCTTCAGGATTATTCAGACCCATGTTCTAGGGCCTTGTTGCTTTTTGCTTTTAGGCCACTGAAATGCATGATTCTGTAAATGTAATAATAATGGGTGGTACTTTTTACTAAACAAATTTTTTCATCTCCTCTATAAAACACATCTACTGGTGCTAGCGACCTAGATCTCGTATGGGCTGCTCCCTCTATCTGCAGAGAATTTGATCTTCGTTGGAGTCAAGGTCCTTTAAATGAACAAATTAGAGCACGCTTCCAGTTAACATCGTCTGCGCGTTTGCAAGCATGCAACCATTTCTTCTTAGTTTTTTCTTCTTTTGGGAAACTAAAATATCGAATACCCATATTAATGTTTTTTTTGCTATTATTATGGCCTCCACAGCACAAACGCCAACGGAAGGCATGGCTGCTGGAAGTTAATAAACGTGACACAGATCAAGTAAGACTACCTCTAGGCAGGTCAAACCTCGGCCACAGTTTCCGAAACTTGACGTCACAAAAGCTCCGCCCACAGGAGCGTAGCTCATTGATGAGCCGACCTCTCCGAGTATTTATTAAAGGACCTTCGTTGGAGTATTAGTTCCAGTCTGAATGTCAACAACAAGCGGGCTCTTGTTTTTCCGCAGCAACTCCAATCGTGACTTCGACAGACCATCTTCGGCAAAAAAAAATTCCTGTTTGGCAATACCTCGCATACTTGATTTTAAGGAGAACCCGCTATTTCTCGAATCATTGTTGGCTATTCTATATTAACTGAGAGCTAGTCATTTCACTTATCATCTACATGCATGCTAACATATACGTAACATCAATGAATTACTCGGATTATCGTCTATTTACGTAGTTTATGGTTCTTACGTGTTTAAGGTGTTAGGCATCATCTTCGTCTTCATGGCTACAAAAGACAACTTATTAGAATCGAATATAAAACGTTCGAAACTCATTCCAAGCTTTCCATTTCAACTACAGTGAAAAAAGCGCACGAGTGCACATCAAGATCAACACTGCTTGTTTTATGTAAAATTCGCACGATATCCCGTGATTAAAAAGATCTTTCGTCTATTTTTGTTCGGTTACTCAACAGTTAAAAAAAAAACTTTAACTTATAGCAACGGCATCACCGAGTGTCAATCTTGAATACATTTTGCCATGTTTGATAAACCTCATTGTTTAAAGGAATTTTAAGGATACTGATTGCGATCAGAAAGTGATACTAGTGGGCTCCAGTATAGAGGTTGGATTGGAAGAACTTACAGCCTTGTATGTATGAGTCACGATAGCCCAACTGCCACTTCCTGCGTTCGTCCTCTCGATAGGAAAATTGTGAACAGTTCTCCTCTCGGTGCTTTCACGTTCGTTAGTTGATAAGTCTCTATGCTCATTTTACCAAGTATCCTATCTCTCTCTATATACATTTTTTTGTCAATTTCCTTATCTTTCTTTCCATTTATTTTCATCTGCTTCTTAATATACGCATCTCTTTTTGCTCATATTTTTTTCACGTTCGAGTTTTTCTTCCGCTGAAGTTTACTTAGTAAGTTATTGACATTATTTGTTCTATATAAAAGCGTTCATACTTCAGTAATATGAATAATCTACAAGTACATATCGCCAACCGAATAAATAATTAACGAACGGAATAACGACGTAATGAACTTATAGAAGCTTTAGATAGAGGAGAGAGTTGAGAGAGAGAGAGAGAGAGAGAGAGAGAGAGAGAGAGAGAGAGAGAGAGAGAGAGAGAGAGAGGTCTGGTTTTACGATAGTGTAACGCCTGTAATGTTAAAAGTTTCATATGAAATAAATATAACTTAATCAAAATCTTTTGACGATTTCGACAAGTCATTTTTTATGATGCTAAAGAGAAAGTGTAATAAGGATAAAGAAATTAGCCGTCATGATATAATATAAAAATAATGTCTGTTCATAACAATGTAGAAGATGTCGGCGCATAATTAATGAGATCTTTTGACTCCTACAAGAACATGAGGAGCGTGAAATAAACGTACGTAGGTGAACAAATGGATGAATAAAAATAACGAGCAGATAAGAACGTGCACATCAGCGCCGACTAGTTCCAAGAATTGATTTTTCCAAGCCTAATCAAACACCATAACATCTCGGCCCACTCTGTCGCGCAGGCGCTATGAAAGGAAAGACGGTCATTCAGATATTATCGTCATTTCCAGGCCGTAAGGTTCCAGGCGACACTTCGACAACGTCTATGCTAAGCAAGACACCCTGAATCCCCCCCCCCCCCCCCCCCCCGCGCCCCCCCCCCCCCCCCCCCCCCCCCCCCCCCCCCCCCCCCCCCCAAAAAAAAAAAAAAAAAAAAATCCGATAAAGTTTGATCCTATTCATGGAGACACGGAACCAGGTCTGGTCCAGTCTGATCCGAGACATATAAACGTGACGACATGTGACTGCTTATCATCCCCTGCCTGTAGCAGGGCCACGAAGTGGAGCCCCCGAGAGATATTGCCGAAAAAGGCGCCCTATGAGGCGATTCCCATGCGACACTGATTCCCCGGTCTTTCGCCACTGTCGTGTTCCCCGATGGGTATCTGGCTGCGAGGTGTTTCATATATGGCCTTTATTATTATTGCTCGGCGGTTCCTGTTCCTTCGCCTGTAGTGCACAACAGATTCTGTTGGTGTGACTCTGTGGCTTTTTTTTACAAGGTTCTGTGACACATACAAGTCTCTTCCATTCTCGCCATTATTGTTTCCTTCGTTGCTGCTCTTGCAAGAAGAGACCTTCCTGAATCGCTAACTTGCTTATCTTTCTCTGCTTTTGCTTCTTGAAAGCAAATAAAAGTTGGGTTAAAGATAACCTTTTGGTGAGAATCGATATTCATCTGTAAGTAAGTAGTCTCCGCACTCAAGATGTTCGTTTGTTGGTATGGTGTTTTTACGTTGCATGGATCCAGTGGTTATTCAGCAACGGGACCAACGGCTTTACGCGGCTTCCGAACCACGTCGAGAGTGAACTTCTATCACCAGAAATACACATCTCTAACCCCTCAATGGAATGCCCGAGAATCGAACTCGTAACCACCGAGGTGGCAGGCCAGGACCATACAGACCACGCAACTCGACTGGGGCGCACTCAAGATGCTTCGTCAAATCGAACCTGGAACAGAATTTACACATGTACACGAGAGAGAGAGGAGAGAGAGAGGAGAGAGAGAGAGAGAGATACTTTTTCTTTCTCTCGAATGAGAAGGTTTGGAATTTTCTTTCCAAAATGATATCCGCGACTTTTATCATTTTCTTTCATTCAGGAAAGAATTTACAGAACTTTTTTCAGCTTGATGTTAGATAAGAGTATTGCCCTACCTCTAGGACTATGCCTTCCCCCCCCACCCCAACCCCCCCCCCCCCCCCCCCCCCCCCCCCCCCCCACCACATCTCCTAAATTAAGACCCCCCCTTTTCACTTAAGTTGAGATATTAATCATCCTTCCCTATAATACACAGTCCTTCAAATAATCGCAATTGTGGTCATCTGAGATTACTTCAACAAATATATTTACAAATATATTTAACGATTAAAAACAATATAAAAACAAGTAAAAAGTGCGGCGAAGTTTCTTCGGCGTAATCGAGTTTTCTGTACAGCGTAAAATGTTATAGGAAACTCTCAGCCACGGCCCGGTGGTGGCCTGTGTTGTTGGCACTTATAGCGGTGCCAGACGCTCGATCATGACTAACCTTGACCTTAAACATAATAAAAACTACTGAGGCTAGAGGGTTGCAATTTGGTATGTTTGATGATTGGAGAGTGCATGATCAACTTATCATTTTGCAGCCCTGTAACCTTAGTAGTTTTTAAGATCTTAGTGCGGACAAACAAATCCATCTCAATAGTTTTCTTTTACAGAAAACTAAAATTAATCCATATAAAAAAGGTAAACATCCCACCCACCATTACAGACAATTTACTAGGGCATCAAACTACTAAAACTGACTATAATAAAAACAACACGAAAAACAAGCAACCTGAGCGCCACATCATTCCAAAAACATCGACGTTTTGCTCATCAGGAACATCTATCGAAACCATGAAGTTTAGCAATGAACCTCCCAAAAGACTGACAGCTTTAAGACTGCAACCCTCTTCATCTTGGTATAGCATTCGGTAATAAAAACTCTCACAATGTCATGAAAATACTATTTTGAAGACCAAAGATCGATCCATGGCTCCATCCACGATCCTCATCACTGCAAAGCACAACAGACGAAACTAGGAATTTGACAAAGGCAACTCCATAATTACCAAAGTGCCCCAGGACGTTCTAAATTTCTTCATAGGTCTAACCAGTTTTAACCCAATAAATCGTTACCTCCACAAAATAAAGGGTTGGCATCTCCACATATTCATTAAATACGTTCTCTAATGTTGTCCACATTTGTCATTTTTACTCATATCTAAAGGCGAAGGGGGAGGGTGGAGGTCGTATGCTTCGCGTTATCTCAGTCAGGTGACTCCTAACGCTTTAAAAATATGGCTCTCTCTCTCTCTCTCTCTCTCTCTCTCTCTCTCTCTCTCCACCTTAAGGAAATTTTCACTCTAGATTTACAATTACAACAGGCAAAATCGCGAAAGCTCAACCAAAATTCAACCAGAATAGAACCCTGGGGCAACATTCTTCATCTACCTTACAGCTTCAAAGACAGCAGGAGTGATTATGGATGAAAAGAACAAAAATATATCTGTAGCATAAAATCAATTTGCAGCACTTATAACAAGTAGTTACTGACGTAAGTTTCACATACATCTTGAAATAGACGAAAAGACTGGTTAATTATAACCAATGACCTAATTTACACATAAAAGACCGTTTACAAACGTAGCCTTCAGACACAGAGAGAGAGAGAGAAAAAAGCTCCTTCTGTCGAAATGCGGATGCAAATAGGCAGTAAAAGATGAAGCGTCTCTGGGCCTCACGTTTGGACATTTGCATTCTAAGCGTAATTCTCCGGATACGTTTCAACCACTTTGGGACCGTTTAAAATGCCGGATACGTCCAGGACCTTCCTGCAGTACAGTTTCTCGGAGCGTTCTGGCATTTCGTCACGCAGGGCACCGCCGCACTTCTCTTCGGTTACCCAAATCAGTTTGGTGATTTTCCTCCCATGTCTGTTCACTCGCCCTGCTCTTATTCGTTCCTTTTCCTTACTGATGCTAACATCTAATACCGTATAGTGTGTTTGCTTCTTCACAAAGTCAGTACACAGGCCACGTGTGTCTTCATCCCCTATGATATGGGGCTCCTCAAACGCGCACTGGGGATAATGAGAGCGTTCGCGCGGCGACTAATCATAATCATTATTTCTTTTTTCTTACACAATAATTCGCGGTCAGGTAAAGTAAGACGTCTGTCTGGGGGCCTCACAGCAGCGGCGCAAATGGTTAACCCCGCCGTGTTTTGCATAGAAGACTGATTGATATACATTATTTATGAGCTGAAAAGCAATATATCATCAGCTGTAACTCACGCGGTTCTGGGCCTTCATGGAGGCTAAAGTATACCTTTGGCCCCCGAGTGAAGGGTCACTCTCGCCTCTTTAACTCGTTCTTAAGACTGTCATTGGTGTCCATTTTTATACCTTTGCACGCTGCAACATGATGATTGTTTTCTATCTGTGTCTCGTACGACCTGTAAACTGTTTTCGTCTTTCCATTATTCATTCTATTGCTACCAACACCAGAGAGAACACATGCGACCCTCTCATTACCGAGTTTCTTTCTTCTTCTTTTTTTTTAACTTGTCGGAGCACTGCAAAGTCCTTTTTTATTCGCTTTAATCAATAATACACATGATTTAAGTTCTATGCATATTTTTTTTACGATTATACGACAAACGTCCAAATTATTTCGTCTCCAGAATTTCCGTTATTGTAAACCAAGTTTCTATATTTCACATTAATCATATCAGCATTTTCGTTCAAAATAATAACTAAATATTTATGTAACATAATACCTTAACAAAACTAAATTTTTACATATGAGGACAAAATATAAGCAAATAACAGCAGTACAGCTTGACAATACAGAAAAAGATATTTCTATCTCGTTTTATCGGAATTCATTCGTCGATTCTCGAAATATTGTGTTGATATTCAAATGACATTGGAATTGGAATTTATTATCTACGCCGAAGGCCAAGCTCTGGGACCAGTGCGGTCATTCAGAACTGAAAATGATGATGAAACAATGGTTAGGAGATTGTGGAAAGTGAGATGGAAGAAAGAGAATATGAACGGAGGTACAGTAAAAGGAATTAAAAGTGGTTGCAGCTAGGGGCCGAAGAGACGCTGCAAAGAACCCTAAGAAGTTATTACCGACAGTGCACCGCGTGTACTTTGAAGCTAGCATAAATTATGTCAAATATTGACATGTACTGATTTATTTAACTCTCTCTCTCTCTCTCTCCTCTCTCTCTCCTCAAATCTCTCTCGTCTCTCTCTCTCTCTCTCTCTCTCACAAATATAAATATATATATAATATATATATATATATATATATATATATATATATATATATATATATATATATGTATCTATATATATTAAATATATATATATATACACACACATCCACACGCAACAAGTTGATTAACATACAAGATACAGTGAAAAATTAAATTGGACATCGACAGTGTGTTGGGTATCGTCCTGGTGGCCGCAAAAATTGTACACCTGACCTGACCTGACCATCACACTAAATAACAAGAAAAGGATGAAAGTCTTACCACACAAGTTGTTGCCAAGACTTGGCTACCTCATATTAGTTTTACAAACGAATACGTAACGCGTGCAGATTTATATTGTAAACAACATATCAGGGGCGTCTGACCCTCACCACTCATTCAAATGGTCGCATTTAAAAAAACAAAACGGGAAAAAAGTGAATAGGTCGCGAGAGTGACTGGGATGATGATAAATAGACGGAGATAGCATAGAAGAGAGGTATGGTCAAGTTAAGCGTAAAGAATGACCTTCCATCCGATAACATCGCGATACTTCATACTTCATCTTGAACCATAAACAAAAGGATGAAAACACCTAATATGTTTATGATAGTATGGGGAGATCGCGTGACGAGGCGGCCCCGGGAGACGGGGAGGTGGTTTCAGGCAATACGAGTAGACGCAGCTCCAGTCTACCGATGTGTGTGTGTGTGTGTGTGTGTGTGTTTGTATAAATACACTGAGCGCTCTCGAGTATGTGAGAGAGAGGAAGAAAAACCAAAAATGCAAGCAACATTATCAATACCTGAATGAAATATATAACTTGGTTAATTCTTTAATTCATTCGACCAATTTTAAATTTTATAATTTCAAGAGGCATAACAAATATAATTAGAGGTTTCCTCTGAAAGTCGGCTTCGTTCTCCCGACAAAACGAAGCTGCTCAAGATTACACGTAATTAGGAACTGCAATCAGAGTGATGTCTTAGTCTGGTGGTTGGGAAGGAGAAGACGAGAGAAATTAAGTTAAGGTGGGCCTAACCAATAATGGAAGAAGGTTGGTTCAATGAAAGGATCGCTCTTTTCAAAAGCCGTGATAAGTTAGTTGAAGCTGTCATTAAATGCGTTTAAAAGGAGAATCCTTTTGGCTAGCCGCCCAACAGCCTGCTGCTGGAACTAATCAATAATGGGATAAAAGTACAAGGCGTGTTTGAGCATTAGCGATCAAACGCCCAATTACCCATAGCTACCTTTCCTCAAAGTATGTCGTCATCAATAAACTAAGAAAACTACTTGTTCACCTCCTCCTCTTCTCCCTTTTCTTCCGATCTTTCCTGATTTAATCATTTTCTGTGACCAGCAGTTTAAGTAGCCGATGCACGAAGCCCCCCACAGGCGACAACGTCACCAGCTACCTGGGCCAACCGCGCGTGAGAAGAAACTTCTTCTGAATCTCATCACAAATCATGATGAAGGACACCCATTATATACTGCGATAATTTACGTGAATAGAACAGAATAAAGAATTTAGCCCATAGGCCAGGCGCTGGGACCTATGAGGTCATTCACCACTAAAACGGAGATTGACAGCAAAACGGCTTGAAGGGTGTAACAAGAGGAAAACCTCGCAAAAGGTGGAAAGTAAGATTGGAGAAAGAGAATGTGAAAGGAGGTACGGTAAATAAAATAATAGGGGTTGCAGCTTGAGGGCGGTGGGGCGTTGCAAAGAACCTTAAGTAATGCCTACAGTGCACCGCATGAAGCACACAGTAGGGCAGGATTTAAGTAAAAGGAATGATAGGGGTTGCAGTTACAGGCCGAAGGGACGCTGCAAAGAACCTTAAGTAATGCCTGCAGTGCACCGCACGATGTACACTGACGGCAGGATTTAACTTTAGTCGAAAGGGTATATGCTTAAAACCAATGACATTAATGACTAAGAACAAACAACAAAAGCAAAGTTACTAAATTCTCACTGCTGTTTCCTTTCATACTTCATACCGAACGCAAGATAAGGTAATTTCTGTATTTCCATTTACCATATTCTTTGGAAGCTTGAATTTCAAGTCAGTGGCCCCTGTGGGGACTTCTTCCATACGAATAGGGTTCATCTTCTGAATGGCAATAATAATAATGCTTACAAGGGAAGCGAGGACGGTACCCGGGGGGAATTTGACGACAGGTAGTCTCAACCTTAAATACGTGGTTAATTGAAAAGGTGCTGGGGGGGCGGGGGCTCACCTAGCGAATGATCAGATACCCCCAAACACCTACCATAACAAGGGATGCTGCTCGAATGATAAACAGATCATTGCATAATGATGCCGAGGTCTTTCACGGGCGACATCAATGGTGTCGATTCGAAGCAACCCATCCGATATCATTTTGGCCGTGTCGTAAGATTCGGATTCTTCCCGCTTCCGTGCTCCCAGCTGTAGTAGAAGGATGTCATCTTCTCTCTTTGGTAAGTTATCGACAAAATTAGAGAATAATTTCGAAGCAATTCCAGTCCACCAAATTTTCGTGTGAAATGTTAATTTTAGCAGTACTCTAACGATATTCTAACCCCTCAATTAACCGAATAAAAAAAATTGCCTCAAACAACACTAAACCTTCGAAGTTAATGAGAGATCGTTTCTGTTATTGATTTCATAATCATAACTGAATTATAAAACGTGAAATTGCGGTTCCAGTGATTAATCATGTTCTACCAGACATTCATAAGCATCGCCAGAGAAGAGCCAAAAAATTCATTACGGGCTACTTGTCATTCAAAACACCGTTATTCAGCGAAATATTCATTGGATGTTTGTATTAAATATACTACAAGAAGTAATTTCTCTCACCGTCTTACACATCACATTTAAGATGACTTAGTAAACAAAAACTGAGTGTTCCTTATGTAACCACAAAGGAAAGAAATGAAAGATACAATTGTTCACTAGAACGCAAAAGGAAATTGGCATTTAATCTCCTTCAATCCTTTAATTTAATCAGAAAAAGGCTATTGTATAAGTATGGTGACGCTGAAAGGCGCAATCAACGGTTACTTGAAGAAATAATCATCACAGCTTGGTACTTCAAAAAATAATATGGACTTCTTTGCCACAGTCATAATCGAGCCAAACATTCTCCCGTAAAAAAAAAAATCGATAGAGCACAATTACATGTGGGGCGTTAGCTTCGTTACAGCTTAATGGGTTTGCTTACTCGAATACACGGGCTGCAAAGAGGATTACTTTTGATCCACCTGGAGACCACCTGGATGCCAGCTTGCTCCTCCTCCTCCTCCTCCTCCTCCTCCTCCCATCACACCATTACTGCTGGGACGCCTTTTAATGAAGATGATCAGCATCTTGCAAGTTCCACCGCAGTCACCCCCGGTGGCGCCACGCTCTTCGGAGGTCGTTCGCACCACTCATTCATCTGCATCTCTTCCTGGCCAATTCATCGGCTTCATTGTTTACTGGCCCCAGGAGACACTGAAGGATAAAGTTCAATAGTGATTCCGACTAACAAAGAGCTCTAGAAGCTAAACCATTATCATCTTCCAGTCTTAAAGATTTTCCTTGGTCATGCGGGCTCCTCTCCTTCAAGAGGCGCGTTGTCTACTGTTGCCTTAAAGGATTAAGTCCATCCCATTAGCATTCTTTTATATAAAAAGTACAATGAACAATTTTTTATTCTATTTTTTCTCCCCAGTTTACAGCGTTCAGTAATTTTACAAGTAACTGCAGTGTTCCTTTTTGTAAGTATGTGATGCAACTAATTTCAAAATTTTCGACTCAAACCTTTCTTCTGCTATTCGCGTGTGGTAAAATAAATATGCAAGTGACCAATTAACTTTTTTTTTATTTACCCCTCTTAGCGGAGACATGTTTAAAAAACTGTCTCCATCGTCGAGATGAAGAAACCCATTTTCTAAAGAATTACAACACGTTTTGATGACCGACATTCAATAAGATTATGAAAAATTGAGAAAAACACTAAGTACGTACAGATGAAAAAAATCTTACATAAAATAAGGGGTACAAGACCATAATGCTTACCCGAACATTGTTGTACTTACACGCATAAGACTAAGATTCCTAATGTACACTCATAATTCTATCCCAAAAGGCCACGATTTGGACAGACTTGAACCCACACTACACAGAATACTTTTCACTGAAGTTTTGATATTTCTGGTCCAGTGAATCTGGAGGAGTAGTCCACCCTGTGGTAGGGGTGTAACAATACCACCACCGTAGGTCCTGCGTGTCGTAAAAGGCGACTAAAAGGACAGCTGCAGCCTTGCAGTCTTTCTTTTTAGTAAAAGGCGAGGCCCACCGCCAATAACTGTGGTTGATGACAGCAAGGGCATGCGGTCGTAAAAACCCCTTTGCCAAACAATAAACCATGCCTTAATGTAGACTCCTTAATCTAGACTATAGTAATAATAAAAATTTACAGCAAAAACGCAAAGTAATTATGTACAAGGGTAAACTACAAGTAATTATATACTTGAGTGAACGAAAAAAAAATTACGTACTAGCGTAACAGCAGCAACAAAAGTTATTATATTCTAGGATAAATAACAAAAAGCAATTATGTACTAAGGTAAAAAAAATCCTAGTTTTTGTTTAACACAAAAATCCTATTTAAATTCACTAGTACTATTATAAGCTTCATGTTTCAAAGCAATGTTCATTACTTTGTTATTATATTTTGATCATTGAATATGATGATGACGGACGATTCTAGAGATTATAATTGTACTATGAGAGTCATTCTAAAAGCAATAACGACTACGAATATCATGCTTCCATCGATTCCAGCTAACAATATCTGTGAGTCTTCATATACAGCCGATTCTAAACACTCAGGCAAAGCCCAAATAACAATATTAGCATCGCAAAATAAAATATTAATGGCCTATGATCTCTTCTATCACTGTCACTTGAACTCCACCTAGCTTATGTTTTCGCTGCGGTTAAATTAATTCTATGCCTTCTCTATCAGGTATGATCAGCCAGTAACAAAAATAAACAAAAATAAACTAGTTGTAATTTCACTAAACTATTACGCTTAATTGGTACAACATTTTGCGAACCGCAAAACATACATACAGTATCCGAAAGACGACTGCATGACAGTACGGTGGAAATAAGTAGAGTTAAAATGGATGGCGATTTCCAAAAGATACTAAATTTCAACACAGACCAAAAGTATGCAAAGAAATAAGTGGACCATCAAAAGAACACCATTACTTCTCACAATGAAACTTCAAGACGATAACGGCGATTTAATACATGGAATGAGAAACTTACAACTTTAATCGTTGTGTAAGCGAATCAAAAAAAAAAAAAAAAAAACAAAAAAAAAAAAAAAAAAAAAAAAATTACGAGAAAAATCTACATTGTTCGACAGACTGAAATTACACGTCATTTACAATCTTATTTTAAGGTAATTCATGAGTGAATATAAATATAATTAAAAAGCAGGATTCATACTTCTAGTAATACTGTCACAGTTCTGAGATATACACACAATAATTCTAAGCATAAATTTGGAACCAGGGAGGTTCAAATATAAAAATAATGAGAAAAGGCACTAAAAGCATTCTAAATACTAAGATATATTCTAACAGAGAATTAACATAAAATTTCTTAACACAGGCCAAATTCTTCAACAAAAATTTCACGACACAACTCGAGCTAAAACGATAGCCATTTTTCCTAGATATACAAACACGAATATTTTATACAGGAGAGTTCCCGGCGCCAGCTCGAATCGGTCGTTGAACGCTTGTTAACAAGGCAGTAAATTAGTGGCAGGTAGGTATGGGGTCTGGCGTCACAAAGTTATTCCCATTAAATAGGTGAAGCTAATTGAAATTATCCAGGGATGAAGTTAATGCTCACTTAATATTATAGAGTCTTGTCTAGGGAATGTGCAGTAAGTAGCGGGGTACTCCAGGGAACTATTATGTCACCTTTCCTGTTTGCCTTTCTCATGGATATTATGATGTAAAGGTGGTTGCATATAAGATTAGAATGAAGAAACTTAACAGCCTTAGAATACGGGGATGATGGTTATAAAATCAGCAAAATTACCGCGAAATTTTGAATATATATATATATATATATATAGATATATATATATATATATATAGATATATATATATATATATATATATATATAGATATATAATCAAACAATTACCGCAAGATTTAAACAAGCTTTCTATACAATATATATATATATATAGAATATATTATATATATATATATTATATATTTTCATATTATAATATTATATTATAATATAGATATATAATATATATATATATATATATATGTGTGTGTGTGTGTGTGTGTGTGTGTGTGTGTGTGTGTGTGGGTGTGTATGTGTGCGTGTAAGTATGTGTATATATAAGTAAATATGCATATATGTATACATGTGTATGTATATATACATATATATAAAACATTAATATTTTGAGATGGCCCTCACAATAAATCGAGGAAAAACAAGAAGCAATGAAGACAGAGAAGGATGAAATAATATATGGAGAAAAAGGATTAATGGGAATGAACTTTCAGATAATTACGAACAATCATATCCAGTTCAGGTCCTCTATTGAGTAAGAATTCAGTGAAAAGACTACAGAAGACATATCGATCAGTGGGAAGGATAGGTAAGATTTGGATATCAAGTAGACCGAACTTGCATGCAAAAGTCTAATTATGCACAAATCTAATACGATTAATACTGCTATGCGAAAGTGAATCATGGAATGACAGAAATATATAAATGATTTTGTAGACTTGATAGTAAAGTTATAAGAAGAATACTGAAGAGGCAGATGCCAGGAGAGAGTGAGGAATGATGTGATAAGTAAAATTTCGGAATAGTCCTTGGCACCATCCAGACACTAGAGGATCTGGAACACCCATACAGACTTGGACGAGAGCTCTAAGACGGGAGGCTGGAGATAAGCGGATATGAGGAAGCTAAAGCATAGGAAAGACACGAGAGAGAAGGAGAGAGAGAATTTTACAGAGGTCTTTGCATACATCTCCTGAAAATTCTGAATCAATCGCCCTTCGTTCTCCCCACATGCTTAACAATCTCAATTTAATATGTTCCATCTTTTCACCTATGTTAACATTTATGCCATATCTATGTAGCTCTACTTTTCCCAACCTTCCAACTCGACTAACTACACAAGTCAAAATTTCTATATATTTAAATCTGAGAGGAAATGTGTAATCTCAGTTCATAATTATAAGGAGTATTATTACAATCTTTACCAGTATCATCTTCTTGCGTCAGACATGCACAAAACACAATAATATTATACTGACACTTTCTCTCTCTCTCTCTCTCTCTCTCTCTCCTCTCTCTCTCTCCTCTCTCTCTCTCTCTGTACAGCAGAAGGAGTACAAAACATCTTTCAAAAACCTCGACTCTGAAACTCCTCCTTGTCCAACCTTACCAGGCCAGAAAAAGAGCAGCAAAAAACATGAACGATATGTCCTAAGGAGTATCTTTTCAATGTGAGCATTTCCTGTACTGCTGGAAGTAATGGCATCAATTAGCAACTAATAACGGACAACGTAACGCTGTTGCAAAACAGTAAATCCCACAACGAAAAGGATACTACGGGTTCCTCCACATTCAGAATACAAGAACTCACCAGTCGAGACTGAGGACACTCGACCAAGGGAGATTTAACTCGAGAGACACCACTTCGACTCATCATATCTCGAGAATTCATTTCCAGGAACTTCGTGTGTCGGCATTCATCTCGTCAAACAAATGCAGAGAGAGAGAGAGAGAGAGAGAGAGAGAGAGAGAGAGAGAGAGAGAGAGAGATTAGTTCCGTCTCAGACGTACCCTGCACTCTGTATCTTGACATGCCCATTTCAACAAAGGATCGCGTCGTCTTATTTTAGATGCTAATGTCTTATCTCATTGCCTGGCAAGGATTCTAAAGGAGGACTGTAACTTAAAATCCCTTCCTTTATAAAACCACCGCTGCAAATGTCTGCACTATTCTTTTGGGTGTGTTTCTCTTCTTCTCCCGGCCACAGGAATGCATGACGGGGCCGTACTTAGATGCCGCAGATAGAGTAGGCATTCTTAAGCTAATGCACACTCTCCCCGAATTTAGATCTACAGCTACTATGAGATGGATAAACGTCTCGGCAAATGCAAAACATGACTCGAAAATCTGGCATTTTTGTTTGTCTATAATATCCAGTTTTAAATCCATAAAACACAAGATTATACTCACGCCATCAGCTTATCAAATTTAAGATATTAAAAGCAATTTTTATACGATTATCTTTAAAGGTAATAAAATAAAAATCTATCCTCCAGTATTCAATAAGTAAAAGGCAATATATATATATATATATATATATATATATATATATATATATATATATATATTATATATATATATATATATACATGCATATATATTCTATATCTATATATATATATCTATATATATCTATAATATATATCTATCTATATATATATGTATATGTATGTATTGTACTCTATATATATATCATATCTATATATATATATATATATATATATATATATATATATATATATATATATAGATGATATATATAGGAATCAGGTAATCAAACCATTAACAGCAGCCATTAAAATAATACAATTTATTGTAATTACAAGTATTGCTTCTAATTGATGTGATTACCAGATTAAATAAAAAAAAACATAAAATATAATTAGATTATGAAAAACGACGTCTTAATCTCTAAAATCCAATATATGCTGCTCTCTCTCTATCTCTCTCTCTCCTCTCTCTCTCTCTCTGCTATTGATCCTCTTATTACTACACCCTCCTTCCTGAAAAACCGCGTCGAAGGCAGTTGCAAAGCAATGAGTTTTCCAAGATGGCCAAACGATTGTTCATGGGAATAATTACAGTCATACAGCTAATCACTTATTCTTATGATTGCATCCATCAATGGCTCTCCTATGATTTACGAGGCAAACAAAGGTCAGGCGGGGTCATCGATAAGATTCAGATGGAATGAGCTTTACACAAGGCTCCGGAATAACCATTTCGTTAATGGAATATTCAAGAGATCTAATCGCTGAACCAAACTTCCTTTCCAATGGACGGCAATTGACTCAAAGCATGAACAGGGCTTCCAAAGTAATTGATATATATATATTTATATATATATATATATATATATATATATATATATATATATATATATATATATATATATATATATAAATCGATAACATTGGAAGCCATAAGGAAAACAACGACAACAAAATAGAAAGAGCGTAGAAAACTGTACCACTACTGTCTTTCCTCAACGTTAACCCTTTAGCCTCTGATGTCTGTCCTTCCTAGATGAAGCCATTCATCAAATGCTTTATTTTCATTACCGTGGCCTTTAAGTGATTTATGTTGGAGATGTAATTATGTGGCGTCAAAGGAACGCTGTGCTCACAATGGCACATTTGTTTTTAGGCTTTACAGCGCTCTCAATGAGCGTTTCCTCATCCCTCGTTCCTCGTCAAACATCCCTCCAACACACAAGCACGCACTCGAAATCCTCCTTCCCTCCTTATCCAACCCCCGCCCAACTTGTTCTCCTTTCAACAACCCTTACCTACAGGCAGCTTGTCATGAACTCACCGGCTGTCGCCCCTTCCCCCAACCCTCTTCTAAAATAAAAAAAAAAAAAAAAAAAAAAAAAAATGTTTTTTCCCTTTTGCTCCTACGTCTGCTAAACTCTTCCACAACTCAAGTGAGGTTTATCTCCACCACCTCCGCTTTTCTTCTTCCTCTTCTTCATCTTCATCTTCTTCTTCTTCTTCTTCTTCTTTAAAACCTACCGCAAATCGTATACAGTGGGTCCGCCGATTCCTTTGATTTATGAAACAATTATAAGTTTCAATTCTTTAATTGTTTAGTCATGAATGAGTTTCATTGATTTGAATTCCTCGACCGGTGTTCGTTTTGTACTGCCTGGACTGGAGGCCATAGATTATCTTAATGGCGTGTTCTACAATGAAGACCGCCAATTGATAACCGCGATACTGATCATAATAGATGTAGAGTGCCAAGAGTTAGAATGGAGCTTCCATAACTCCAAATCGACTGAAATTAACCTCTGAAAGAGGAAACAATAGAGAGCCCGGCGGCCGCAGGGAACTGACTTTCCCGAAGGATGGTAAACGAGAATTGCCCTCGGTCCCTGGTCAAATACGAAAGAATTTACAATAATGAGAATTAGTGACAGAGAGAGAGACCCGCATTGTTATTAAGGATACAAGTACCTCCACCAGCGAATAACCGACTCCGTCACACTCTTTTAATCCTTAAGAATGTACCAATCACCAGCAGCTCCACTCGAAACAAAAGAGCACATACATACTTCTATAAGTTGTGATCAAACTCCAAGAGATTCCGCTAATGATTACGCAACCGAAAGTAATGTCATCATTATACCAACACCCCAGAAATGTAATTAATATGCAAATAATGGAAGACCGCGGTGCGAAAGAAGTTATCTTCGAGGGGCTTATCTCCCAATCTATCTGGTAGCCAATCAGCTTCTGCTGTGAAAGCCATCGCTCTCTCTCACCTGACTATATTACTTATGTCTTTCTTTTATTTTTTACTTCTGAGAAAGTTTGGAAGTACCGTTTATGACCTTAAGCCAATCATCTATTAGGTCACATCCTCAGAACAATTAATATAGGAGACCTTTGGTCATGTTAGGTAAAACTTCACTTCAATTGTAAAACGTTTATTTGGTTGTCATATTGTTTTATGATTTCATACCTGTCTGTGATATGGCTGTTATATGTGCTAACTCACACAGTGTGTGATTATATTCCTTAGAAGCATATATATATATATATATATAATATATATATTATATATATATATATATATATATATATATATATGTGTGTGTGTGTGTGTGTGTGTGTGTGTGTGTGTACATGTAAAAAAAAAATCACCTTTTCCAAAAAGAAAATTGCAGCCTTCTGTTTCCTCTTCATGTCTCAAGGAATTAGGTCACTAGTTTAATGCTCTTTCTCTTACCCATATTATAGCTGATGCCCTTACACATTGGGGTAGACTGGTGGGCGGTGGTCCAGGCTCAATCAAGGGACTTTACAAGCATGAGCTAAACTCTGTACCACTCAGCCACGGTGACCTCTTGGTTGATTTCTAATTCCTGAGGTGGGTGGCACAATTTCGAATCTGCGTTTTTTATGTACATGGACCGTACTAATAACTAACGATGGAAGGATATAGTTGCATAATATCATATAGAAAATAGTGTTATTATAGGGCAAATATCCCTCACATGGAAAGTTTGAAGCTTGAATATCAAGTCATGAACCCTGTGGGCCTGTTCCATATGAATAGGGTTCAACTTCTGAATAATAATAATAATAATAATAATAATAATAATAATAATAATAATAATAATAAGAGACCAGACTTGATGCTGATTGAAAAAAAAATCAAGAAGAAAGTATCACTCACTGATGTCCAGTACCATGGGACACCAGAGTAGGTGAGAAATGGAAAAAAATTGATAGGTATCAAGACCTGAAAATAGAAAATATAAACGATATGGGATATGACAGTGGAAATTGTACTCATGATCAAAGGGAGACTAGGCACGATCCCAAGATCCATGAAAAGGAACCTGGAAAAGCTAGATGTCGAAGTAGCTCCAGAACTCATGCAGAAGAGTGTGCTCCTAGCAACAGCGCGCATAGTGAGAAAAGTGATGGACTCCTAAGGAGGCAGGATGCAACCGGAACCTCACACTATAATAAACACCCAGTTCATTAGGATGACCGAGATAAGACAACAACAACAACAATAATAATAACACCCAGCTCATATAGGATGACCGCAGCAATAAGACAAACAACCAAACAACAACAACATAATAATAATTAATAAGTAATAATTAATTAATAATAATAAATAATAATAATAAAAAGACTTGAGCGAGTCCCATGTACCTTGAACCAACGGTAAATGAGTGAAAAAATTGGACAAGATTTTTACCTTTTGTTTGTATGGTGTTTTAACGTTGCATGGAACCAGTGGTTATTCAGCAACGGGACCAACGGCTTTACGTGACTTCCGAACCACGTTGAGAGTGAACTTCTATCACCAGAAATACACATCTCTTACCCCTCAATGGAATGCCCGGGAATCGAACTCGCGGCCACCGAGGTGGCAGGCCAAGACCATACCGATCACGCCACTGAGACGCTTTTTTTTTTTTTTTTTTTTTTGGGGGGGGGGGGGTTGATACCTTGATACCATCACAAGTATCGATGTCCAACTCCGCCCACGTAACTAAAGATACGTTTTTACCTTTAAAAATGACAGATACAATATATATCATTCGGGGAAATAGAAAACACTGCAGTTACTTTTAAATTTTAGACATCAATAGTAAGATCATTTACCTATTTTGTTTAACAAGTACGGCGAATTACCCTGTGTAGTTTCAACAATTTCAAGTCTGCATCTTTCATCAAAGACTGCCGACTGTCATAACTGAAAGTCAATACTAGCATAATTTTTGTTTTGCTCATGAGACTTTTAAATTGTTTCCTACTTATTTCGTTAACCTATTTGGTTTGATTGAATGGATAAAACTGACACATTTGCACTTTAGATCAGTATTTGATCTCAAGCCGCACCCAACTTACAGATTTCTTTACCTTTGTAAAGCCTTTATTCCATTTCGTCTTCAAAAGGATCTCTCCTCTCAGGACAGTATCATGAATGTATCTTGTTTTGAAAGAAATGCTATTTATGACAGTGGTTCTCTGTAAGTTGCAAATATTAATGAAACCACTCGTCATTAACACGTACAAAATATACCATGAATGCTGACTTCTTGAGCATGTTATCTTCCCTAACCCCTCGACATCTTCGTCTCTTCGTTCTATATTTCGAACCCCCTTCCTCAGCTACATCAAGGTTACTCAGATACGCAATACCAGCAGGTTGAAAAAACATTTTGGACCCTAATACACACTCCAATTTAATCTTGCCATCTTTCCTATGAAGCACCTAGATTACAACTGGAACTAAACAATATTGCATAGCATTAAGCAACCAAATACCATACAACTGAAGAATCTGAGGTACAATGTTTCGTGGAGCGAACATGATTATGTACTAATTGCTCTACCAGATGTATCTCTTGCTCGCTATTGTTTTCTGTAGCATCAAGAGCGGAAACACCCAAGTTGCGCAACAGCCCCATTGCTGCAACTACCACTGCAGCTTTTAGTTCAGACGAAAGAATAGCAAGCGAGAGAGAGAGAGAGAGCGAGAGAGATCAACCTATACTACCTTGTAACAATAGCATGTTGTGTTTATTATGATTAATACTATTGTATAATTTACAATCCGTGCTACAATAATGCCAAATGAGGAGGTATTTGTCGCCATCGAAGTACACAGAAAGCTGCAAATAAGTACACAAAAAGCTGCAATAATATTGTTTGCGACTGGAAAATGGAGCTTTTTAAGATTGTATTCTCAATATTCACGTCCCGCAGACGAAACGAATACGAAAAGCTCTCGTCCCCATCACATGTCACGACGAAATATCATTAGCAAGTGACGAAATGGTCTAAGAAAATAAGACAAAGCTGAGAAAAGAGGTTTAGCTGTGATTTGTGAAGCCCAATACTGGTGTTCTTTGAAAAATAACTTGGGGTCACACAGTGTACATTTTAATTAGCTTCCAGACCTCCTGAAACCAAAATAAAGGATATGACTTTCGCTAGGTTTATATATCCGACAAAACCGTTTGAAAATGTAATAACATTAATAACAGCAAGAAGTCTCTCGAAAGGAAATTAATTAAAAGATGAAAGATTCAAGAGCCAGAAACGCTTCGAAGAGGCCTTGCGACGGATCGGAAACTGTATTCTTTCATCGATTTCAAAGGCCAAAACAGACGCTCTGTTCAGCAAGTGTTTCCTGAAATTTCCGCACGGGGACCATTTTGAAACATTTACACGATGACGTCATATAACTAACACCACAAAGGTCAAGACATAAATAGCGGGAGCTGGGGCTGACGAACGTTGGCCCTCTGAAGGGGATCAAAAGCAGAGGGGCCATAAAGTTTCCCAATATGGCATCGACACCGAAAAACACTTGGCAACTCAATAGCCAACAAGATTAATGAAAAAGATAATTGAAAAAATAAAAGGATACCACTCTTAACCTTTCCCCGGCAGAGAGAGAGAGAGAGAGAGAGAGAGAGAGAGAGAGAGAGAGAGAGAGAGAGAGAGACTGGCAGCGGTGTTTACTTGTGATGTATTGACTGCCGCGAAGCTGTTTATACCTACGGCCGTTTTTATGACTGGGCCAGCCATAGCCCGCTTTGGGTGAGAATCCATTTGGAATTTTTTTTTCCGAGGGAAGATGAGAGCCGCATATTCCCAGATTTATAGGGAGATATCTAAACATAGCGAATTATCGTGGCCGACCATCAGGAATCATAAATAAAGTGGCCATCGCCCTGACCCCTGTTGTCAACTAGAGCCATTCATCGGCAAACAAAAGATGACTACTCAATACCCAGCAGAACCTCTTAAAAGCAGATATGGCAGCAGGTAGGAGGCAACCTCGAACCTCGTTAAGACGCACACGGGGCGCCCTCACAATGGCACGGGTTCATCGGCAGAATAAAAGTATAAAAATATCTAAATTCCGCGACTCCCCATTTGGGGCCAGATGCGGGCATGCTGTAGCCCACACAAAAAGGATCGAATCCCCGAGATTCTCCGGAGGGATAACGGGGCGCGTTTAAGAATCCATTATTCCCTTTCTTCACAGACTCGGGTCAAGTGCATGCCACCTCCTTTGCCTGTAACGAGGCAGAACCATAAAAACGACTCGATGTGAAAAAAGGGAAAGCTTATATTTTCTCCCACTTAAAATTCATAAGCTATCATGATACAGTTGCCGTCGGAGGCGCTATGCAAACAACATTCCCCACACCTGGTCCTACTTAATGAGCTAAATAGTCGAGTTAGGACCCGAATTACATATCAAAGATAGTCATTCCATGAATGTGTTAATTATCTTTTCTTCCTTATATAATAGTCTCTCTCTCTCTCTCTCCTCTCTCCTCTCTCTCTCTCATCTCTCTCTCGTTCCTCTCTCTCTCTCTCTCTCTCTCTCTCTCTCTCTCCAGATAATGCAATTTCACATCAACTGTGGCCGTGAAAAAAAAAAAAAAAAAAAGTCTTCCACGAGTCGCAATGCAAATCGCTGTACAAAAGATACTTTATATTACTCACCCCCCGGCCCTTATAAGATCCATTCTTCGCATGACACTGCAAAATCCATTGGCTAAATCGTGCAACCTTCATAACAGAATTCCACTAAAAAAGCTAACCACAAAAGTTGCATGAATATATTACCGATGTCTAATCTCCCTCACATATCAGAATGGCTTCGAACATGCTCTTCATATCGGTGCTTGTGCGCTCCATGTAACCCGCAGTTACCCTTCTTTAATGGATTTCTTTCACCTCTTTCGGGAATAAATAAACAGAGGTGTCCCCCACTTTGCACTCTATAAAACAAATGTCAAAACTTGCACTAATGGAACATGTACGAATAAACGTAATTGTACATGTAAGCGCGAGGAATTTTATATATTATGAATGTAAATTCATTCAAATTATTATATATATATATATATATATATATATATATATAATTATATATTATATCTATATATATATAGATATATATATATATATATATATATATATATATATATATATATATATATATATATACATATATAATTATATGTAGGTATGTATATATGTATGTATGTATGATGTGTATATAAAAAAATTTATATTCACAAACATTACGCTACAAATGTCGTTAATTTATAATTCTCTGTATTTCGGGAATGTCACTGAAGGGATGGGGAATTATAAATGTGTGTTTGTAAAAAAAAAAAAAAAAAAGTTAATAATATATGTATCAAAAGAGTGTTGCTCCTCTATAACAACGAATGCTCAGCATAACTGCACGTCAGAATATTTGAAGAGATATAAATAAAATGATTTTCCCTCAACCGTCAAGGAAATACTCGTAAGTAGTGTTACACCTGAAGAAAGTGGAAGATACTTTAATAAAACATAATTCGCACTACAGACACAAACACTTCAAAATAGAAAGCATAAACAATGGAACTCCACTACTACCTAAGCACACAGGATGGTTAACTTTCTACCCGAGGGATTTTCGTCAGGGCATCATTACATTACACCCAACTCCTGACCCGAGGCATTCACATCAGGACATGGTACGCATGATTTTCTAGCCGAGGGCTTCGCGTTAGTGCAAGTAACGTCTGACCTCCGTTTGGACACCTTTCGCCTGAGAGCTTGGCACACCTGGTGACTCTCTTTACAGCCATTTGCGGTAGTATATCTTTTCAGATACCTGAGCTTTCCGCTTGCAAGTAATCGAGCCTGAGTAGAAGGAAAGACTTATTCCAAACTTTTGACGTGTCTTTGTATCCTGATATAATCTTCCTCATTCTGTGTGTGTATGTGTGTGTATAAACATTTTTTACCATACCTGATGCCCAAAAATCTCATTTAAATGTCTTAAGACTACAAACTTCCTGACTCAAGTCAGATATCTTCATCTTCTATCTACCCTTGTAATTTTCACTTCTGTACCACTATATATATTTGACTGCCTTCCACATATCTGCAATTCTGCACCACTAAGCTATAAGACTACACACCCAACTAGAGTCAACACATTAATGGTGGCGATTCCAGGAGTGTTTTGGGGGTAAAAGGCCCCGACGGTGTATATTCAAAATAACAGGGTGGATATTCTGTTACCAATAACTTTTATTACAAATTTTAGAAAGATTTAACGCAAGCGTTACCCTATATTCGGAAACCACAGCTGGCATGTGTAGCAAGGTGTGGCTATTCAGTATCTTCGATAAGCTTACCTTTTCGTCTCATATTCCAGCATTTTTCCGTTATAAGATGACAATATATATGTCTCTAAAACTCAATCCAATCTCGTGTTATAAAGACTAGTCTCTCTCTCTCTCTCTCTCTCTCTCTCTCTCTCTTCTCTCTCTCTCTCTAATCACATCATATTCAATGTTACAAAACTAATTCTCTCTCTCTCTCTCTCTCTCTCTCTCTCTCTCTCTCTCTCTCTCTCTCTCTCTCTCTCTCTTTCGTTCTGAAATTAAATTATATTTAATGTTGCCAAACCTAATTCTCTCTCTCTCTCCAATTCAATCCACTGAACTTTTTAGTTTTTATATAATTAATAACAGATTCTAAAGGATAGTGAAGAGTTTGACCATCATTGCTTCGCACCTATATCAATCAATAAAATAGTAGATTAATAACATTGCTATGTAAACTTGATTTCACAGGGTTTCACAAACATGAATATAGAAGGGTTTCACATTAATTAATATAAAGGGTTTCACATACATGAATATAGAAGGGTTTTACATTAATTAATATAAAGGGTTTCACATACATGAATATAGAAGGGTTTCACATTAATTAATATAAAGGGTTTCACATGCATGAATATAGAAGGGTTTCACATACATGAATATAGAAGGGCTTCACATACATGAATATAGAAGGGTTTCACATTAATTAATATGAAGGGTTTCACATACATGAATATAGAAGGATTTCCATACTGAATGTAGAAGGGTTTCACATACATGAATATAGAAGGGTTTCACATACATGAATATAGAAGGGTTTCACATACATGAATATAGAAGGGTTTCACATTAATTAATATGAAGGGTTTCACATACATGAATATAGAAGGATTTCACATACATGAATGTAGAAGGGTTTCACATACATGAATATAGAAGGATTTCACAAACATGAATACAGAAGGGTTTCACATACATGAATATAGAAGGGTTTCACATTAATTAATATAAAGGGTTTCACATACATGAATATAGAAGGGTTTCACATACATGAATATAGAAGGGTTTCATATTAATTAATATAAAGGGTTTCACATACATGAATACAGAAGGGTTTCACATTAATTAATAAAAAGGGTTTCACATACATGAATATAGAAGGGTTTCACATACATGAATATATAACTCTAAAAGATCAAAACCAATTGAAAAAAGAACTTATGTAAAACACAGCTTAAACCGACCAATGGACAGAAAAAATTCCCAAGTCAAGGAAAATGTCGATGGAAATCATTCCGAGACCTTGT
Source organism: Macrobrachium nipponense (assembly GCF_015104395.2). Classification (NCBI taxonomy): domain Eukaryota; kingdom Metazoa; phylum Arthropoda; class Malacostraca; order Decapoda; family Palaemonidae; genus Macrobrachium; species Macrobrachium nipponense. Next base: position 52,079,688 of record NC_061101.1, read on the forward strand.
AAAAATTAAAAAGTAAATCTGACAAAAATCAGAGTAAATGAAAGAAGAACAACGGCCGCACGAAGAGGCTGTGACCTGCACCTTCCCTTCTTCCCTTTGCGATAATGATACTCGAATATATAAGTGAAATAAAGTCGACACAAAACGTATTTCAAAGAAATAAACATTGGCGCTTAGACGATCAAATAACAAATATCTATGGAAAGAACGACTCTAAAAAGAGAATTAATGGCTGAAAATATTCATTTTTACCTCTTGAATAAAATTTCGCCCAGTTAAGTATCTTGAAGTTGAACGTTACTATACGCTAAATGGTGCACATTTTTTTTTATCATCTCTCTGGCTAAGAATTGACACTTCAAATCTTACGGTTTTTCCAGTGAAGCTTTTACTTGGTATTATTGTCGATAACAATGAGTTCTGTTTCAATTTTCATAATGAAATAATGTTCAAATAAAAAAAATGGTTTTTAATGAAGCGTATTTTATGGATCCCTCTTTTTACGTACACATAAGAAAGTTTGTTAACAATATCTATAACCCTAAACAGAGGACAGCATGCCATGCCAAACAAATTATACACATCAGATTCCGTTATAAGTTAAACAAAATCAACCAGGAACTCAATTAAGAAACTAGCAAGGATTCTAGAGCGTCCCTGTGACAAACAACATACAAATTCACTCTGCTCAACAGATTCAAAAAAGACATTTTTTTAAGCAAAAAATTGTACGATGGACAATTTACCTTTTACAATGTCCTTGCTGCAAGTGAAGCTATACTGGTTCTAGATTAATCAATTATTTTAAAATTAGTCGGAAAATATTTTCAACACCTCTTATTCAACTTTACAATTTTTTATATACATTTATGTACCTTCCTCAATTGTAAATTTCCCATTTTCTAAACTTTTGTAAAGTAGTTGCAGCACTCTTTTGTAAGTTTTGAAAATTCTGCAACTAAATGTAGCTAAAGGTTACCAGAACACAGTGCATACGGTATTAAAATTCTTACCCCGACTACGATTTTCTTAGAAAACTTTGCGTTAGGTACGTTTAGATCTCCATAATCATAATGATATTATTATGTTGCACCGGGGCGTGTAAAATGGTTTAATATACGGGGAACTTAGGTTAGGCGCCCCCCTCCCCCACCCCCCACAAAAACCTGAATGAATGCGACGAAAAAAGACAGACCTGAGTAGTACACTTGTCTGCAAATGATTCCCTCAAGTAAGACGCACCAAATAAATGTAATTATTTCTTTCTTTACAAATTAACTTGGGAATCCTCTTCTTCCGCAGGTCTGTTTGTTGGAAATTAATTATTTTTATTCCTGAGACTGACCTCCAGCATCTCGTTGGGTCATTGTGTCGGTGACCCAGTGAAACTTTTTTGTTTATATATATACAGGTTTAACGTACGTAAGTCTGTGTACGGCTAAGCTTGATGTTGCGTGATAAAAAAAGATCATAAAACGATAATCAGTCTTTCCTTAAGCACAAAAATAGATATCCTCCCGTGCTCTCCCTTAACTATTAAAGTCTTGAATGACACGCAATTCTATAGTTACGGCTCTTATCTGCATATTTACAAGACTTTATTTCCCATATAATTATCTTTACGAGAAAGGTGATAACCTCAAGATAAACTTGCGGCGAAACGGCAGAGAAAGACGTATCGCAACACGCATGCGCGGGAAGGAGGAGAGATTCTCTTGTACAAAAGACTGCAACAGACACTGCAAGCAAGCATGCTGTAATCGTCTCAAGGGTAGAATGTCAAAGACTGCATCCATTTCCCTTTCGAAAATTATACTTTGCATCCGCAAAAGTTCATTACATGAATCGCTTAAAATTGAGATTCTGTACGGGTCCCTTCCTAAGACATATTTACCCAACTATGCTTAATGAAAGAGAGGGATAAAAAAATAAGATAAATGACACCAAGCAAAAGCTGATCAAGCGCCCCAGTGGCGTGGTCGGTATAGTGTTGGCGTGCCACCTCGGTGGCCGCGAGTTCGATTCTCAGTCATTCCATTGAAGAGTGAGAGATGTGTATTTCTGGTGATAGAAGTTCACTCTGACGTGGTTCGGAAGTCACGTAAAGCCGTTGGTCCCGTTGCTGAATAACCACTGGTTCCATGCAACGTCAAAACACCTTATACACAAAACAAACCAAAAGCTGATCATTTACTTGCAAAAGTAAAGTTCGCCTCTAAAATGCAGAGCGTAAGAAGCAAAAACTTAAACGCACGTTTCGTATTCAGTGACAACAATTAATATTCCTTTGCTCTGGCCTTGCTTGGACAATGTTCTACCGATGGGAGGCGACGGGGCTGCTCATTCCTTCCTCTGTTCGCAAAGCGATCCTTAAAACCTATATATCACTCACTGTAAATGTCATCGTTATTCTCATTTCTTGCTATCAATAACCAATCTTGGAACTGAAACTTTCAGACTACACCTCCTGAATCTTACCCAGAAAAAATGAGAAAAACAATTTTCCGAACAAAACCCTTTTGCCTCCAGCAGGATTTTCCGGGTTTGTTTTCTCTCCATAATCTACCTTCGCTGCCAGAACATGGCTGGGTGGGGACGAGAGAGAGAGAGAGAGAGAGAGAGAGAGAGAAGGTGGTGGAGGAGGAGGAGGAGGAGGAGGAGGACTAAGATGAAAGGGGGGTGTGAGGCAGAGAGAGAGAGAGAGAGAGAGAGAGAGAGAGAGAGAGAGATACACATCTCTAAATGCAGTATCTTTGCTCCCTTTTTTTCCCCCCGGAGCCTCCGAGCGAAGGGCATCTCTGCATCTGACCTCGGCCAAATGTTGATCCTCGCATCTTGCCAGATGTACGCAGTGACCTGCGCTACAGTCTCTCGAACCGCTATTGCCAATTTAGTGGTTGTCTAAATATTTCCCGAACAAAGGATGATATGAATTTATAACATTCATGATCCGTCCTCATTGGCATTTTGATCTAGTATATAAAGGAAATTGTATAAAGGCTGCGAAAGTTTGAAATGTGATCAATCTAATATGTTCTTATTATTCAACGAAACTAATTATAAAAGCTTTGAAGTCTTCCGTTGCCGTGAAGGGGATAATTCATTTGATTGGTGGGTACTACAAGCAAATGCATTGTATGCAAATGTAATTATGATGGTAGATATCAATCACTTCGTGACGGGTCCTCTTTATTTACTTTTGTGTCGGGAAAGAAAAAGTCGAAGTTAAATTTAGAGATGACAACAAAAAACGGCTGTTGCCCTTCTGTTATAATCAAGTAACGCGCTTCAACTAATAAAAATGCATTCTGATTTTTTTGTAATACAGTACAAAAAGCGCTAGGTCACCATTATAACCATTATGAAAAAATAGCAGTCTCTCTCTCTCTCTCTCTCTCTCTCTCTCTCTCTCTCTCTCTCTCTCTCTCTCTTCTGCAAGGGAGTGGGGCACACACCCAAAGTCTGCACAAAACTATTTATTTTATTAAAGTATATTGAAGAAAAGCCTTCGAACTACTTCATATCCACTGCTTAACACTGGTACTCGACAGTAAAATTCAATAACTAAACGTGTATGAGAGAGAGAGAGAGAGAGAGAGAGAGAGAGAGAGAGAGAAGAGAGAGAGAGAGAGAGAGAGAGATCTAGTTTATTAGTCAATTTACTTAACTCCTTTTCTTTCCAACTATATTAGGACAGTAGTATATAGCTCTCTCATAACCGGAAGAATTTCTGAATCGTTCCTGCAGTTCTTCCTATGTTAATATATACAGAACTCACTTCCTACCATTACTCCGCGCCAGATATTCTGGTTGATGTGACACGATTTGATTGGACATTAAAAATGAATCAGCCAATCTCTCATGAACATAAAAATTATCCATTTCAAAACAACACCTTTATTACGCCTATGATTTTTTTTTTATTAATGATGCACAAATATGGCTTCCACATTTGCCCTATTTATCCAAAATAATTTTCTAGGATCTACCGCAAGAGTAATAACGATTACAAATGCTAATGCTACAATGGTTCCGCGTAATCACTTTAATGCTGCAATATGAAATTTTTTTCACAGACTAAATTCAAGTTACATCCAAATATAACAAGTTAATTGCATAGCATGTTTCTACATTCAACATATCAAAATCGAGACGATGCTGATTTGACACGTGTTAAAACTACCCATCAAGGAGAACTCACATTTTAAAAATTATTTGGCTTGATGATATATGCAGATCTGCGGATCTGAGAGCGAAATTAAGACCAAACTGAAGCCATAATAAAAGCAGCATAAAATTTCAAGAAAGTCCACCTGCCCAAAATACCTTGCCAATTTCTCCATTTCTTTCATTCCACCTTCCTAAAAGGGAACATCTGATAGTGAAAGTACTGACATATTTCCTTTGAAAGTAATCTGACTCCGTAGGATATAGGACTTCAAACCACGCACCTTATTTTGTTAGGGCAACCGAATTTCCCGGGGTAAATGTCATAAACCTTATGTTAGTGAAATAAAAAAAAAAAAAAAAAAAAAAAAAAAAAAAAAACAAAAAAAAAAAAAAAAAAAAAACAGAAGCTTCCTCTAAATACATCATGAACGTCTTTAACATATTTGAAATTTCATGAGAAAAATTCACCTTTCTAATCATCATCATCATCTCATATCATCACATCATCACACAGTCCTCCAATTCGACTGGGTGGTAATTATAGTGTGGGGTTCCGGGTTGCATCCTGCCTCCTTAGGAGTCCATCACTTTTCTTACTATGTGTGCCGTTTCTAGGATCACACTCTTCTGCATGAGTCCTGGAGCTACTTCAGCCTCTAGTTTTTCTAGATTCCTTTTCAGGGATCTTGGGATCGTGCCTAGTGCTCCTATGATTATGGGTACGATTTCCACTGGCATATCCCATATCCTTCTTATTTCTATTTTCAGATCTTGATACTTATCCATTTTTTCCCTCTCTTTCTCTTCAACTCTGGTGTCCCATGGTATTGCGACATCAATGAGTGATACTTTCTTCTTGATTTTGTCAATCAACGTCACGTCTGGTCTATTTGCACGTATCACCCTATCCGTTCTGATACCATAGTCCCAGAGGATCTTTGCCTGATCGTTTTCTATCACTCCTTCAGGTTGGTGCTCGTACCACTTATTACTGCAAGGTAGCTGATGTTTCTTGCACAGGCTCCAGTGGAGGGCTTTTGCCACAGAATCATGCCTCTTTTGTACTGGTTCTGTGCAAGTGCCGGGCATTCACTTGCTATGTGGTTTATGGTTTCATTTTTCGTATTGCACTTCCTACATATGGGAGAGATGTTATTTCCGTCTATCGTTCTTTGAACATATCTGGTTCTTAGGACCTGATCTTGTGCCGCTGTTATCATTCCTTCAGTTTCCTTCTTTAGCTCTCCCCTCTGTAGCCATTGCCAATTGTCATCGCTGGCTAGTTCTTTAGTCTGTCTCATGTATTGTCTGTGCATTGGTTTGTTGTGCCAGTCCTCTGTTCTGTCTGTCTTTCTCCTGTCTCTGTATATTTCTGGGTCTTCGTCTACTTTTATTAGTCCTTCTTCCCATACACTCTTTAGCCACTCGTCTTCACTGTTTTTCAGATATTGCCCCAGTGCTCTGTTTTCGATGTTGACGCAGTCCTCTATACTTAGTAGTCCTCTCCCTCCTTCCTTTCGTGTTATGTATAGTCTGTCCGTATTTGCTCTTGGGTGTAGTGCTTTGTGTATTGTCATATGTTTCCTGGTTTTCTGATCTATGCTGCGGAGTTCTGCCTTCGTCCATTCCACTATTCCTGCGCTGTATCTGATTACTGGCACTGCCCATGTGTTTATGGCTTTTATCATATTTCCGGCGTTGAGTTTTGACTTGAGTATCGCCTTGAGTCTCTGCATATATTCTTTCCTGATCGTGTCCTTCATCTCTTGGTGTTTTATATCCCCTCCTTCCATTATTCCCAGGTAGTGTATCCTGTCTCATCTATGTGTTTGATGTTGTTGCTCCCATCTGGTAGCTTTATCCCTTCAGTTCTCGTTACTTTGCCTTTTTCTATGTTGACTAAGGCGCATTTTTCTATTCCAAACTCCATCCTGATGTCCCCAGATACAATCCTTACAGTCTGGATTAGGGTATCTATTTCCTTGATGCTCTTACCATACAGCTTGATGTCGTCCATGAACATCAGATGGTTGATTCTGTTGCCTCTTTTCTTGAGTTGGTACCCGGCATCCATCTTCTGTAGTACTTTTGTTATGGGGATCATGGCTACTACGAAGAGTAGTGGGGACAGTGAGTCGCCCTGGAAGATCCCTTTCCTGATATTAACCTCTGCTAGTCTATTAGCCATGTGTGTGGTATCATGTCGAAGGCTTTCTTATAGTCTATCCATGCCATGCTTAGGTTGGTTTTCCTTCTCCTACTGTTCTTCATTACCATTTTATCTATCAGGAGCTGGTCTTTTGTGCCCCTACACTTCCTTCTGCAGCCTTTCTGTTGGTGGGGGATGGTGTTTGTCTCCTCTAGGTAGTTGTATAGCCTTTCACTGATGATACCTGTTAGTAACTTCCACATTATTGGTAGGCAGGTGATAGGCCTGTAGTTACTGGCTATATTTCCCTTACTCTTGTCTTTTTGTACTAAGGATGTTCTTCCTGTGGTCATCCATTTGGGTGCTTGGTGATTTGAGATACAATGCTGGAGTTGTTCTGCTATTCGTGGGTGTAGGGCCTTGAAGTTTTTGAGCCAGTATCCATGGACTTCATCGGGACCTGGGGCTTTCCAGTTTGGCATTTTCTTTAGTTGGTGTCTGACTGTGTCTGTGGTGATCTCTGTGAATCTTTGTTTTATTCTCCCTGTTTCTTCTTCCTTGACTTCCTGGAGCCATGTTGCATGTTTGTTGTGTGATACCGGATTGCTCCATATGTTTTCCCAGAGTCTCTAACTTGGTTCGGCTTCAGGAATTTCTTAGTGGTTGGTCTTCCCCCTCTTAGTTGGCTGTATAGTCTTTTCTGGTTGGTTATTATTATTATTATTAGTATTATTTTATTATTATATGATATATATTATATTATTATTATTATTATTATTATATATATATATATATATATATATATATTATAATATTATATAATATATATATGATGTTTTAATCTTCCTTTTTCACGAAGATAGATATGAGGTTGTAGTCCACAGGGGAAAAGAAATGCTGAAATTCCTTTTAGCTCAACGGTTTCGGCCTCCACTTATCGCGAGCTGTTTATTGTAATAAATGAGAAACAGCACGCCTTCTGGAGTGAATACTTCTAGCAATCACACCAAATGTAGAATGGACACTAGCCTCAATCACAACCCGCAATGTAACAACGATAGTCCATGGGAAATACGCTTCGCGTTTAGAAGTATAGTATAGTCTTCCATGCCCGGGGCCAGTCTCCCTTGTCAATGAGCCCGTATATTTATATCAAAGCAATATGGTTCAGTCTTCGGGAAGGTATATAACGTCCAGATTCTCAACTCTTTCTTATGTTGTCAACGTTTTTGACGTTATGGGTGCAGTACTAACTTGGGTAAAAGAAACGATGTGAGAAAAAGATTTACACGATATATCAAACCTCGTAATGAAAGCAGATCTTCACACATATACTACGAAGAAAATAACAACAACAACAACAACAGCAACAAAAACCAAAATAATAATAATAATAATAATATAATAATAATAATAATAATAATAATAATAATAATAATAATAATAATAATAATAATAATATAATAATAATATCAATAATAAACGTAAACCCACAAGAAAGAAAACGGAGAGCAGCAGACTGGATGAGCGTACAAAGAACAAAAGCAAGACAGCCAATAAATATCTCATACTTCCCTGAAAACTCACTTACCCGACCGACCAACTGTTCAGAAGGAAAGAAGGCATTTGCATACAAAAGGATTCGCGAGACCTACCTACAGCAGGATATGCAAACGCCAAACTGTCATCGCAATAAAAGTTTGCAAATAAAATAGAGATTCCTACCGATCAAGGATGAGAAAAGCTAAATCAGATGCATTTTTGGGATGGGAAAATATCGGCAAGTTTCAACGGTATTTTTTCTTCGAAACTGGTGACATAACATTCTAATACGCTGGTGGTGTATCAATTATCTCAATACCGGTTCAATGACTAAATATTGCATCAGATAATCAGAGCAAGCTCTCTCTCTCTCTCTCTCTCTCTCTCTCTCTCTCTCTCTCTCTCTCTCTCTCTCTCTTCTGTTCGAGTGAAAAAAAGTCTAAATCTGTGACCGCTTAGGTATTGCACAAACATACCTTTCGTAAAGATTCTAACTGTGAGACAAATGGAAATAAGAATAAATACTAATTACCATGCGATACATTCAAAGCCTATAATTTAGTATAGAAAAAACCACGTGAAAAACCTCACATTATAATGAAAATAGCATTTTTGCAATATTCATTATATAAATTAAAATAACACCTCAAACCTGTTTACAGGAAGGTCCTTTCATCAATACGGAATATTATTCTTGAGTTATCATTCTCACTGTGCAGTCTTGCACTAGGCCATTTTCTTTTCCAGAGATACCCTCTCCATATGAAATACGTCATTATTTGTAAAATGCCGGAACTAGCTTACAAGGTGCTGTAATGTCAGTTCCTTTAACTTGTAAAATTAAAAAATGATCAGTCAGTTCTCTAAAAGGAAACCGTCTCGAGATGCTTTCTACAGCTTGTAACCCGTTCCCAAGTCTCATTCCATCTGCACATAAACAATCAGTCACTATGCAGAAACCTCACACAAAATATAGATCAGCATGTTACCCACTGCCTTTTCGATGTACTGAAAACTTATATAGCATCTCACCCTTTCCTCTTAAATTCTAAACGCATGGTAATCTACTGACGACAATGCCATTCCTAAAGAAAGAAGAAAAACGAGGACTGCACTGCAAATGCTTACTCACAATAAATAAAAAAAAATAATAAAAGATAAACAGCTACTTCAAAAATACCTGATCAATGCACAGCAACAGGAATCTAACCTCTAGACCCTTCCCTCTTCATCTGCACAGAACAGCATTTAACAATCTCTTTTTCGTCCAAACAAAATGAACTAATAAAAAAACTTGTTCTACTTGACTGATAACCTGAAAATACAGAAACCTGTATCTACCGTTTGTCTCTTACAACCGCAGCCTACTTGTATATTACACGGTGATACATGAAATATATTCAATTTTTTTTTCCAATACAAAAACATCACAAAAAGGAAGGATAATCTCTCTAACGTAATATCAAGAGATACGGTACATGTGTTCAATTTCAGCGTGTATTACAATCACCTTTA
>NC_061101.1:52091563-52096563 GCF_015104395.2 Macrobrachium nipponense
TCAGGAATACTGTGCATTCACCACCTTGAAGAAATACAGTGCATTAGTTTCATCTTGAGATAGAATGCATTCTTCGTCCTGAAATACAATGCATTCTTATCTTGAAATACAATACAATTTTCATCATGAAATACAATGCATTCTGATCTTGAAATACAATACAATTTTCATCCTGAAATACAATGCATTCTTATCTTGAAATACAATGCATTCTTCATCTTGAAATAGAATGCATTCTTCATCCTGAAATACAATGCATTCTTATCTTGAAATACAATGCATGCTTCATTCTGAGATAAAATGCATTCTTCATCTTGAAATAGAATGCATTCTTCATCCTGAAATACAATGCATTCTTATCTTGAAATACAAATGCATGCTTCATTCTGAGATTAAAATTTGCAATTCCTTCATCTTTGAAATCCAATGCATTTCTTCCCCCATCCTAAATACAATTGAAAATCCCTTTCATCTTTAAGTAAAAAGCATTCTTCACCCTGAAGTACAATGCATTCTTATCTTGAAATACAATGCATTCCGTTTTGAAATACAATGTATTCTTATCTTGAAATACAATACAATTTTCATCCTGAAATACAATGCATTCTTATCTTGAAATACAATGCATTCTTCATCTTGAAATACAATGCATTCTTCATCCTGAAATACAATGCATTCTTATCTTGAAATACAATGCATGCTTCATTCTGAGATAAAACGCATTCTTCATCTTGAAATACAATGCATTCTCCATCCTGAAGTACAATGAATTCTTCATCTTGAAGTAAAATGCATTCTTCACCCTGAAATTCAATGCATTCTTATCTTGAAATACAATGCATTCTTATCTTGAAATACAATGCATTCTTCGTTTTGAAATACAATGTATTCTTCATCTTGAAATACCGTGCATTCTTCATCCTGAAATACAATGCATTCTTCATCTTGAAAGACAATGCATTCTTATCTTGAAATACAATGCAGTCTTCATACTGAAATACAATGCATTCTTCATCTTGAAATACGATGCCTTTTTCATCCTGAAATCCAATGCATTTTTATCTCGAAATACAATGCATTATTTTCATCTTGAAATACAATGCATTTTTCATCGTCAAACACAATGCATTCTTCATCCTGAAATACAATGTATTCTTCATCTTGAAATACAATGTTTTTTTCATCCTGAAATATAATCCATTCTTCATCCTGAAAGAACATACATAATTTTCATCTGGGAATACAATGTATTTTTCAATAAAGGCAAGTTTTTCTTCGTCTAGAAATACATTGTATTCTTCATCTAGGAATCCTATGTATTCTTCATTTACAACTACAATGTATTAAACTAGAAATACAATACATTTTCCAAGTAGAAATAGAATGTATTCGTCATCTAGATATAAAATGGAAATATCCTAAAGCCATAGAAGTATATTTACGCGAAAAGGAAGAACAATAATTTTTTTTTAATAAAATGAACAACAACAGACAACAAAGTAAGATTATTTATGAACAAGAAAAAAGGTGAACAACAGATACATGACAATAATCGTCTTACGAAAACAAGCTTTATCATTTCCATCTTGCTTCCATTTTCCCTCAATTCATTCATCCTTTTCCTTCAAACCTATTCTTCTTGCGTAAGTTCTACGTCCCGTCAGCTTTTTAATTAAGTCAAATGTATTTCATGAAAATTCTGTTCAAAACAGGTTAAGCCTATCAGATAACGGATGTCAAGGAAAGAAATACAATGATAAAAACAAAGTCAAAACTATAACCCATTATGATTCTGCCCACATTTTCCTTGAATATTGGAACTTATTGCTTACACTTTTAGTTCGACTGTTAAAGCATACTGATGAAGTACCGAGTGCCCTTGGAACTTGATACCAGTCGTGCTTTGTTTGGGAACGGTTTTTTTATTTCCCTCATGACAATCAATTGCACTTGCTGAAATCAATTCCACCATATAATTGAGAAAGCAATCCACAAAGCAAACGTAATTTTCTACCGACCCCCTCAAGACAAGCCCAGAGACAAACCCAACAATAAAATAAAAATTCCACATCTGGACAGGATTAAGACGGTGACCCAGACCCTCGGAAAATCTAACCGTTTTGCATTTACTTACCAAACACCTTAGCCAAATCCCTGATTAACGTCCAACAAAAGACATCCCCCAAGGACACAGGCGTTTACGAAATCCCATACCTGGACTGTGACCAATCTTGCATCGGATTTACAGGAAAATCACTTCCCCCGAGATTAATACAAAATAAACGGTCAGTTAGGTATGGAAAACAGAACTCGGGTATTTTCAACCATATAAATGAACATAACCATAGAATAAACTGGAATTTGTCACGTATAATTTATAGCAGCAACTGCCGGTACAAGAGTCAAATGATGGAATCGGCCTTGATTAAACAGAGGCAGGTAATGAAAATCTCACAGATGTCATCGACAAGGTTTTCATTCAACCAACGCTTAAGATGATTAAAGGATGATTATCGGCGGGAGTGACATAAATTGGCTTACCTGTGGATGGATCTCTTGGTATAAATACCACCTTTCCTGTAACTTTTCTCATTCATCTACCTGAAGAGGGAGACAGCAGTCTCTGAAATATAATATTTTTCTCTCTATATTTTGGTGTTTTTATGGGCTCCGTTTAGTACACATATAAAGATCCTAAGAATGAGCGTGGAAAGAAAATACAAAGTAAAATCGTAACACAAATCAACCAACTTCTATGAACGAAGTTTACTAAGAAGACAAGGACAAATAAGACAAAGATTTTCTTTTCTTTTCAATGGGCAGTTGTTCAATGGAAATACAAATATTTTCCTTCCCAATCAAGCGACTGTTATAATAGAACGTCTTGATATCTCATTTCCACCCAAAGGAAAAATCAGTTACAGAAGTATTCCCTGCCGCTTCAAGAGAAGGCCTTTTGGTTCCGTTGATGATACAACAAAACATGATTCCTAAATTACTTTCACTTATCGAATAGACTCTATCACCTGTTATCAATTACATACAGAAGATTTCCTTTCCTGAAAACTTGGGTTCACATTATCGACAGGAGAAAATGCAATGGTCAATGCTGAAAATATCTACAAACATCTAGACGCCTATATAACATACTCAAGAACAACTAATTACATCACATACTGAGCAACTTCAAAACCAATAAGAAGGACAGTGGTAGGAGCATTAAGCTAAGGAAGAAAATCTTCTACTTATTTCATAAGGAAAGTTATATATTTATTTGGATGGTAATGGTAATAACCAAAGTGTTAGTAGTTTTACTTTATCTCTCTCCTCTCTCCTCTCTCTCTCGTGCAAACTAACACTGTTTCCCTCCATTTAATTTATTTATATGGGTATTTAACAGCTTTGTTTAACCCAGTTTTCTACATAATGTAAACATACATACAATATATATATATATATATATATATATATATATATGTGTGTGTGTGTGTGTGTGTGTGTGTGTGTGTGTGTGTGTGTGTGTGTGTGTGTGTGTGTACGTGGGCGCGCTCTCGCCTGTGTGCATAAAAGGTTACTAGGAAGTCTTGGAAATCACACTGTATCTGACGACGCAAAAATTATCCTCTTGTACAGGAAGCTTCCACAATCCCAAAGTGCTTCCTATATTTACAGAGAAACAGCATCAGCTGCAAGTCTGCCATACCTAATGCGCCACTCACTTCTATCTTCGAAGCTCTCTCGCTCCCTAACACTTATTCCAAGCCATCAATGCAATCCTACTTCGCTTCGTCTTTCCATAGACCCACCAAAAACTCTTAATTGGAAGTGGCTCATTACAGTGGAGAGATTGCTGGGAGTCTCTCTATTCTACTCTCCTCTTCTCTCCTCTCTCCTCTCTACTCTCTCTCATCTCTCACTCTCTCTGTCGTCTCTCTCTCGTCACTTTCTCTCTCTCTCTTCTCTCTCTCTCTTTCCAGGATTAAAAATCCTGTCCCTAACCACCGTTCTCTATTCTTCCATCGTAACCAAGCGTCCTCAGACAACAGTGATCCTATGCTACCCCTTTTCCAATATCATATTTCTACAGTTCCCACCCACAAAACCATACTTACTCCACATTGTAAGCGTTACACAAACAATAAAGTTATTCCAACATCATCGATATTTTTCCTCTTGCTCGTATGCAGTACGATGTCCGCACTTCACCCCCATCAATTCGAGTTGCTTCACGCATTCCAGAAATTTAGTTACCGCTTACTCACCAGTTCTCTACTAAGCCTCTTTAGGAAAACCTGCTGCCTCCTTTGTTCTACCTGTTCTGGGAAACGCCTCTTCTCATATTCTATCATCCTCCGTTAGAACTAATCTAAAATACCAGCTTGAGTCAACGACTTCCATCCTGCTACATTCCTCAGAAGTATTTATTTTTAATTTATCAAACGTCCATATTCTTGCTAACACTCAATTTAAAAACCTGCACCTGCCACAGTTCTTTCTTTGACAAGATATCCCTGCCTTTACAATATTAATCAGCCACGAGGAAATGACCTTATCTCTGACTTATATGTTTACACCACAAAAGTCACTCCCATGTCTCCAGATCCTAAGTTAAGCACAGCTTGTATGGATGGGTGTGTCAGAGAGAGATGAGAGAGGGAGGAGAGGGGGAGAGATGAGAGAGAGAGAGAGAGAGAGAGAGACGAGAGAGAGAGAGAGCGAGAGAGAGAGGAGAGAGAGAGAGAGAGAGAGAGAGAGAGAGAGAGAGAGAGTCATCTGAAACTTCTGTTGATTATGTATCTAAAAATAAAACCTAAATAGCTCTCTCTCTCTCTCTCTCTCTCTCCTCGTAAATGACTGGAGAGTCGTTACTCACTCATTAAAATTCAAGGGCAACATCGTCAACCATCAATTAAATCGCTCCTATCTATTTATTACGTCCAGTTTACAGGGGGTTGACACGAGGCCATGGCATGCAGGGGCATCAAAGCTATTATCACGGG